>NW_016190238.1:0-3791 GCF_001687245.7 Rhagoletis zephyria | reverse complement strand
AAAAAAAAAAATTTTGTGTTATTTTATTCTGGTACTACTATGCATTTGTAACCGGTATTGATTGTAGCATATGTAGTAGATAGAAATTATCAGCATTTCGGGGAAAAACACAGGCCGGTAAACAACTGAATTTTTGGAATCACTAATGTAGGATTATCTGCCTACTCTTGCTGCATCTAAAAGTGTGTGGGTGTGAGTTTTTCGACCTTTCCTTAATAAATGGAATGCTAATCGCCCCGGGATGCTTGATAAGATCTAACGGAAACTGTGGAGGAATACCTGGGCCATCTTCTGAGCACGCGCTTTCCACGCGCCACTGAACATCACTGAATGGGCCAATCAGAGATAGAGGTCGGCCAGTTATGGCAGATTCAACTACAGCAATCTTTGGAGTTAAGCTCAAAATGGCTGTATGCTATGCTGTAAGTCAGTCGTCACTCTGAACTAAATTCCGGAGACCCGACAAAGTTCAAGTCCAAAAATTTTAGACCTATTAGTCTAGCGTCTTTCCAGCTCAAGATAATGGAGCGACTGATTGAATCACTCCTCAGGGAATTAGTTGCAAACAAACTCATGGCATCGCAGCATGACTCTATGAAGGGGAAGTCCACCGAATCAGACTGCACGAAATCGTGTCGTATATTGAGAAATCCTATAAAGGAATATAACTTGTTAGCATTTTTAGACAACATCACGCCTGAATCATTCACATCAGGTCTAACAAGTCTGGACATTGACTCACAGCTAGTGGACAGCCGCTAGTAGACAGGGTCATGCGAACCGAACTAGTGGCGGGTCACTGTACAGATACGTTTGCATGGAAACCCCGATGGGTGGATTATGCCTTCCCTTTTATGGGTTATGGCTCTAGAAGGCGGTGGAGGCTTCAAGGTCGTTGCGTATGCTGACGACTTTGTGATGGTTGTTAGTGGGAAATTTCCACCAACTCTGTTTGATATCATGCAGAACAGATTAAGATTAATTGAAAAATGGACAAAGGAGAGAGGCCTGGGTGTTAGCCCAGTCTAAATTGATCTAGCGCTCTTTACCAGGAAGTACAAAATCCCCTCGCTTCAGCTTCCTGCCAAAGGCAACACGAGTGTGAAACTATAAGGTTCGCAAAATATCTCCTGATAAAAAGGATCACTCCAATTCTAACTGATGGTTCCAAACTAATCGGCAAGGTAGCAGGGGGTCTTCTCAGGCCGACTTATTTCGCTTACCCAACCACTCCAGCGTCTTTCAAGCTGAAGTCGCTGCTATGCAGGAGGCGGTTAATCACCTATGTACATACGTACGGGAGAAGTCATATGTAATAATATTTGCATCTACCCAGACAGTCAAGTCGCTTTCAAAGCGCTTGACGCGGTCATATGCGGTTCAAAATCGCAACTGACTGGCGCAACTGACTGGCCTTGCAATGACTCGACCTTATCTTGATTCCAGTCACTGCGGCTTGGGAATTTCGTGCGGGGCTTGTGGTGAACCCAGGTATTCGACAGGATGTAGTCAGTGGGCAGTGCTTTTTGATACTTATTTTGTATTTGTATTTTAAATAATTGTACTCCTTGTCTCCTTGAATTCAGCTCAGTTTAAAAGTTTGCTCGAAACACCACTCAACCTCTGAAGCTTCTTATTTCACCAAAAGACAGGAGTTTGTTTAAAAAGTGAACGATGCGGACAAGCCTTATCTCAGCTGATACGAAGAGCAGCCGATACATTAACCCACCACCTAGAGATGGCCAAAAAAAAAATAATAATTGATTAATTAATCGTATGATTAACCACAAACAATCAAAAAAAAGTATTGCAAATTATTGAATTTTTTAAAGCCACTTTTTTACAGTGAGTATTCACATAAACACTTTTCCATAAAAAATGTCTAATTCTCTTGCTAATTAGCCTTATATAAAATAAATCGAGTATTTTTAACGGCGATAATTATTTATTATTTAACCAAAGTTTTTATAAGCGTTTTGTTGTTAAACGGTTGCGTTTCTCGGTGGCTGTGGCCCCAGATTTTGAAAAAAGGCGCTCAGCAGGCAACGGGGTTTCCAAAATTTTCTAAGATATTTATAAATAGTACTTTTTCAAAAAAATCTGAAAAAAATACAGTACACTATAAATCTATATAGTAGTTTATTCAAAAGATAAAGTAAAAATGCTTTTTAAGTATACTTTAGGGCGGAGTAATTTGTTCGGAACAAAATTTTCGAAGAAAGTGTATAGCAAATTCAAATTCTACAGTTGATTCTCAGCAAAAATGGCGAACGAACTATATAACAAAAATGACGTTGGACCCTCCCAATTTTCAAACGAAACACACAAATGGAAAATTAATTTCGTTCAGAAAAAATTATAATGCACTGATTTTTCATTTAAAAATTGGGAGGTTCGAACGTCATTTTTGGTATACATACGCATATGTAGTTTTTTCACCACTTTTACTTGGAATCGAACGTAGAAATCGAATATGCCATACACGTTTTTCGAAATTAAATTACTCCACCCTAGTAGACATACATCTTTTTTCTTTCTTATGCAATTCTTTTATAAAAAAATATATATCTCTTGGTAGTTTTTAACAATTTATATTGATATAAATTAAAAGTTAATTTTGTATCAGTGAAGTAGTCGCTTTGTTTGAAAGAAATGGAATAATTTTAAGTGAATTTGGTAATTCATTCTCAGTATTTTTAACAATATGTTGTCAGTATTGATTATAAACTCACTATGATGACCATTTAACATTGTTAATTCCGTATTCCATTTTAATACGCATTTTTTGAAATGACTGAAATTTGTTTATATTTATTTTTGCATACTACATTTTTCCCAACAGTATATAGTGCGCCGACCGAAAGAAATAGTACAAAACTATATATCATACGGTTGGCAACCCTAGCAGGCACCGAGGTACCAACTAAATAACAGTATTTTTTCGAAAGTCCGTAAAGTTTTGGGTAAACAGTTTTCATTTCTTTCCAAGCGTCGATGAAATCCCGCTTTAATTCTATGACTTGACAATTCAAATAAAAAGTCATTTCATCTTGTGGGAGACCCAAATCATCACACTTTCGCCTTCGTTTATGTACGAGAGATTTATGAGGGGCCCAAAGAGCGAACTCATTTTCTACTGATTATTCTGCGCACATTATTTAATTTCGCAAGAACCTCCTTACTGAGGTCAATGTTAACGCATTCTTGAAATTAATTTTTTTTTAACCTCGGCTCGAGTAAAGTTGGTGCAACTAGCAAAAAAAAAAAACGTTCGATGGATGGAGTTTAGACAACTACAAAATTCATATTTCCTTTGAAAATATGTTTACGATTATTCTACAATCGATTAATGAAACATAAAACTACGACACAATTAAATCGTAAATTAAACAAAAATAATCGATTAATTTAATCAAATGATTAATCGCCCCCATCTCTACCACTACCTGCGTAAATCGGTGTTTAGGTTAAAAAGAAAACGTCAAATGGCAAATGTCCCAAGCGCGAGTTGGATAAACTTGTGTAAATGCTCGTTATTAATTCAATATAGTTCAAAAATAAATTTATAATTCCACATTGATGTCAATCAATTGTTTTTGTATGCCCGAAAATAGCTTTTTGCATAAATACTTTGAAATAATTACACTGGATCACAAAATTTAGTTTGATTTTTGTTCCCCAGATGCCACTATCCAATGTCTATGTAGAATTGCTTGGTGATTCCGAAAATCGAGTTAATTGTTTTTTTCTAAGCATATGTTTTCGAGATATTTGCAATTTACCGTTATTCA
>NW_016190237.1:0-3791 GCF_001687245.7 Rhagoletis zephyria | reverse complement strand
TAGTAAATCGCTATCTTAAGTAATAAAGAAAGGCCCCATCTAAATTTTTGGTGCCTTTATAGAGTAGGTACAAAACTTTATTTAAACTGAAGTTATTAAATTGAGAAATTCTCTACAATCTTGGGATTTAATAAACACTGAAAATATTGTATTTATGTATGTAGTAAAGGTCTTCCAATTCTATTGGCCTTTAATGAGTTATCTACCAACCTTTGTACAACACATTTCTTTCAAACAGGTAACATTACAAAATTTCTACATTTTTGGTTAAAAGCCGCAACTGTTGGCATTATCATCCGTAAGCCTTAAGCCGTAAGCTTATTCTTCCTATTCCAAAAGATGTACAAGGTACATGCAATAACTAAAATAGAACATCTGAAGACCCATAAAAAATGTATATATATCCTCTCGAGCATCCGTGTGTGCCGCCTTGGAACGGCAAATTATTGCGACGAACAATTTAGTACAAAATTCTTCTATAATTTTTTGATGCTGCTCGGACCAACGATCGAACCTGTGTCCTACGGAGCCACAGTGCTTACCTCCAACCAATTTTCTACGGCGGCCAATAATATACATACGCATTATAAATGCATTTCCACCATTAATCATTAAACCAATAAATGCAAATGTAATTTCATATTGTTTACATACTTATTTACAAATACTTGATATGAATTGGCAGTCAATTAAAATTCAGTTAATCATATTAAGCCCATACTCGTATGTAGAGCACAACACAGCCAGCACTTTACAATAACTCACTTGTTGCCTTTCTGAACTCTTCAAACTAATTGAGCAGGCTTTTCACCACTTACCGTTTGATTTGTTTGTTTAACAACATTTTTTAAATCTGTAAACTTGTTTGCCATATTGCGAACACTTTGCCAACAAATGGTAAGTATTTTTTAATTGATTGGCGTATTTTTTTTTATTTTGCCAAGGCACATTTGTAAATACATTGGTTTGCAGATACATAAATTGTTTGTGGCATACCTACAAATGAGCGCACATACATAAATGCGTAGGGAATAATGTAAAATTTATACGTGGCATAGCACTTCAGATTGTTTTTGTTTTTTTTTTCTCCGCAAAATGGCATAAACATACTCAAAGTGATTGACATTAAATGTTTCGTGTGACCGCAAATATTTACTGTTGGATATACAGTAATTTGCTAAAAGTAATATTTGTTTGTGCGTGTGTGCCAGATATCGTAAATGAAACACTATAAAAAAGATGATGCAATAATTACTTGTTGATTTAATGCTAATTTCTTTCTCGATGCTATAAATTAACTACGTAAAATAAATGTTTTTTTAATACTTTTAATGAGAGGGCGCGGGTGCAGTTAACTTTGCTATGGATAGTCGTCATAAATGATAAGGGAGATAAGCTCTGATAGCCAAGCCGCAATCAGGGCTCTGCGCTAAAAACGTGCCAGGGAGTGCCTGATCTTCCTCTGTTATCAAAAACAAATAAAATTGTTGAATGAACGCGATTTTTTATAGTATTCAATCTTGCTTTTTATTATACTAAAATTTCATTTATTATAAAACAGCCTTCTCAAAAAGATTTAGGGTGCGTTCACACAAAAAGCCGAGCGAAGAAAGTCGGAGCAAAGGGATCCTCCAGGTGTTCACACTGCACGAGCAGCAGCGGAGCTTTTCGTATGGACTCAAATACTTGCACAATTTTTTCTAAAAGATTAGTTTAAAAATTCGTTCTTATTTGAATATTTTGATATCTAAAAAATTAAATAGAAAATTCAAAATCAAAAAATGATTTGTTTTCAGTTCCAAAACGCCTCTGAAAAACTTGCTGTATGGACACTCTCATATAGCTACAGCAATTTGAAAGCTTCACTCCGTTAGAAACGGCTTCGCTCGGACCTGTGAACGTACCCTTAGACATTCATATCAAGAATTCAATTTTAAGGATTTTTTTTTACTTGGATTAAACCGATTTTAGCTATAACATGGACAATATTTTTATCAGGAATCGNCAAGAATTCAATTTTAAGGATTTTTTTTTACTTGGATTAAACCGATTTTAGCTATAACATGGACAATATTTTTATCAGGAATCGACCAAAAACTTTTAATATGAAAAACGTTATTTGTATTTAAAAAAAAAAAACACCATTTTAACATTTTTACTCCTCACTGTATGGATGTTTGTATGTATGTAGAAATCCACAGAGTTGGGTCCAAAATCTACTGCAGACATTTCAAGTATGGTGGTAGCATCAAAATAATTTCGGTATATTAAGGGGCGTGGCAGTGCCTATACAAATTATAAACTGCATAACGCCAATATATCTCGGAAAGTATTTATTGGAGAAATTTGGTACAAAGATGAATATACGAAATTAGTTCAGTATTAATCAAGAAAAATGGGGCTATTGAAAAAAGGGCGTGAAACCTCCTATAAAATTAAATTTTTTTTTATATTTTTATTTTATACAAATGGAGGCGCCTACAGTCTTACGCTGACTCTGAAAGGGAAATTTATTTTATGAGAAGCTTTTCGAGGCAGAAATACACTCGGAGGATTGCCATTACCGGCCGAGAGTCAACCGCTATTAAGCATAAAACCTTTTTCTGTAGTCAGCGCGGTGGTTCAAAATGCGAGAATTTCTTACCTCATTCCAGGGCCAACTTTTAATTAAACTCTTAATTAGATGATATTTATACTAACGACGAGTTGTGCAATAAGTGTTATCAGTATCAGAATTATGAATATTTGCTAAGCGCTTTAGTTCCCGATCCTGTTAGCCGCCCTCGTATAAAAAGAATATTTGTGTTCATGAAAAATATGAAATATATTCACTACCTCTTTAAATGCCTCTGCAGTGCAAAATGGCAGAACTCTATTTGAGTTCTTCGCCATCCCGCAAAGGTAATTTATGACAAATTTTCAAAATATGTTACTAACTATCTATTATGCCTACATTAAAATAAATCGTCTGATACTCGCCAAAAATTTTAGACACTTTAAGATGTATACTTTAAAATCTTTAAAATTCCTTTTAAACTAAATTTAATTAAAACCACAACACACAAATAAATACAGCAGCAACTGGCCACATTGCCCAAAATTGTCGACTAATGTGAAAACTTTTAATATTAATTACACAAACATTAAATTAGAACAATGGCCAGCGACAGCCGTCTAAACTGCTCTTTCATCTTCTTGCGTGCAACAGTGGCAAATTGATCAATAAAAATTTCGACAACTCCTGAACAGTGCACACAACCACACATACATATGAAAGTATGTAGATGTATGTGGCAAACATTTTACAACCATTTTATGCGCACTTAACCATGCAACTACCATTCTAGAGAGTACTACTAACCTCAAACATTGCTGTGAACATACACACGCATATAAAGGCGCTGTACATGCCACACTCACAAACATCGCACACACATCCATAGATTCATGTATAATTGCATCAAAAAATGACACTCATTAGAGTTGACCTTCTTAAAAGTAATTTAAAGTGACCCTCAAATGTCTAATAGCTATTCGGGCATACATACAATGTATGTACATACAAAGGTATCTATCTATGTGTTTTCAAAGTAATTTCTCAATTTCTCTAAATTTAACCAGCAGCTAGATCCATACATGTGTGAGTATGCGAGTGTAAGCAATTGTGCAAACTAAATCACAAACTTTCTTGCACCATTAGTCGGTGTGTAGATACGTATGTGTGAATGTAGAAAGTGTACCAATGACTAGTAGTAGCTCGTAAATTTGCGTAGCATTACGCCATTGTGCAC
>NW_016190236.1:0-3792 GCF_001687245.7 Rhagoletis zephyria | reverse complement strand
ATTGTCGAAAGTGAGGTTAATTTAATTTGACAATGTTCAGTAAGGTTTTTGCTTTTTCGAAAAGAGTTGCCACCAGTTAAGAAATTAGGTTTAAATTATTTATGGATATCAACCGAAATTGTTTTGAAAAGGCTTTATATCTTAAGTACGTATAGGAGGGTTGCCACATGTTTAAAAAATTTAATTCAATGTTAATTAAAGGAATTTGGTAAGTGAATAAGGTATCACTATATGGGTGTCAGACAAAAGAGGTTTAAGGAGGTAGTAGTTTGTAAATATTTTGAAGAGGGTTGCCACATATTTGAGAAGTCGAATTGAATTATTTGATACCCAAGTTATATGAAATATTTAAAAATGGATGTCAAATGAAAGAGTTGTAAGAAATATTTGGTTTAAGAATTTAGAATATTTTTGCCGTGTTTGAGGGTTGTCACAGTTTAAAAGGTAGAATTAAAATTATTTAATAAATTAAATGAATTTCTAAACGATGGTTATCATTGCAAATGGATTTAAATCCCTTTACTTCAGAACTATATTAAGGAGTGTTGCCACGTATTTAAAAAATAAATATCTACTTAATTCATCAGTTACTTGAAATATTTATAACAATGTCATACGAAAAAGATTTAAGGAAATTTTTGTTCGAAAAGGATTTTTAAGGGGGTTGCCGCTTAAAACCTCAACTTCAACTTAATTCATCAGTTAATTGAAATATGTATAACAATGCCAGACGATAAAAAAAAATTTAGTTTGAAAATACTTTTAAAGGGGTTGCCACCTGTTTTAAAAGTCGAATTTGTTTTAATTATACACAAGCTACATAAATGAAATATCGAAATATTAGTGTCAAACGAAAGAGATTTAGAAAACTTCAGGCTGATAATATTTTTAAGTAGGGTTGCCATCTATTTTTTTAAGGTCACATTAAAGAACACGTATGCTACATATGTAGATGTGCAGTAACATTTAATTTTTTGAAATTGGAACTTTTTAGCGATACGAGAAGATTTGGAATTTGATGAAATGAAAACCCACTCCATGCGAGACATCTCATCACCCAGAAATGAGCGCAAGTGAAAATTGTGCTCCTAGGGCCCCATAGAGGGTTTAGGCGGTCGGGGGCTGCGTTTGTGTAAAATGGGGAGTAGAAGTTGCCACGCCCCCACTCCTTTAGCCCACCGTTTCTTTAACCATCGCCAATTCTTTTAAAATTAATTTTAATTAAAAAAACCTATATTCTCACAAACTTCGACACATGTCGGAAATTTTTAGTATACGTTCCTTCAGCTGCTGGAATACAAAATCCAATGTGATACAACGTTTTAATGCAACGCACCATACGTTTTTAACGTTCTTTATGTTTTTGTTTTTTTTTTTTAAGTGGAAAGTGGGCGTAATTTTAGTCCGATTCCAAAAGTTTGGTACAAATTGATAAATCGGTTACCGAGAAATGAAAATTCTACAAAGTCTCACCAAAATTTCTAACTTCTTGATCAGCATCTTTAGACAAAATTTTGGTAGTTAGTTTTGTAGCCCATTAAATTTTAGTATAACAAAGTGCAAATTTGAAGTATCTAGGGCTTACCGCTGATTTTTAGAAATTTTTTTGTTGACTTTTTTTCATATAACAAAATTCTCAACGGTAAGTCCTAGTATCTACAGCCCAAGCTCTCTCATTTCAAACCTCATTTTCGAAAATCGAACGAACGGTACAGATCTGATCACAGACTTTGGGTATTATACAGGGTGTCCTAGACCACCCGTTCACCCCCTCTAAAATGTAGGGAAATATTTTTGATTAAAATCCGCAAAAATTTTACCGACTAAATCGGGGATGCTCTATCTTTTGGTGGTTTTGTCAACTTTCGGTTTCGACCGGAAGTGAGTGGACCGGAAGTCCATTTTTTTCAAATTAGATATGCATACGTAACTTTTGTTTGAAACTTTTTCCTCAGGAGCGCCGTCTTCAACCCTTAAAAGATCTTCGAACTTAATTCGTCCTGGACTTTTAAAATGGACCAAAATGTTGTTATTGGAAAACGAAAAATATATGAACTACCAAGTCGAGGACGCTCTATCTTTCGGTCGTATTACCGGCTGCCGGTTTCGACTGCAAATGAGTTATACTGACCGTTTTTTTAATAGGATTACATATTTTCAACGTTCACTCGGATTCTGCACATAAAAATACATACCTCTTGTCTGAAACTTTTTTCCGGTTTGGACCGGAAGTGCGTAAAACTGACCGGAAGTCCATTTTTTAAATTGCACATGTAACGAAACTTCTGTTTGAATCTTTTTTATCAAAAGTGCCTTTTTCAACATTTTTAGACAGGAAGCCAGGACGAGTTTAAGTTCGAAGGCCATTTAGAGAAAGAATAGACTTCCGGTCAGGTTAACCCACATCCGGTCGAAACCGGAAGTCGATAATACCACCAAAATATAGAGCATCCTCGGTTTAGTTGGTAAAATTTGTTTCGGGTTTCAATAAAAAAAAATCCTTTCATTTTAGAGGAGGTGAACCGATGGTCTAGCACACCCTGTATACATTGGTTTTTTTTATAGTAGTAAATATTAACGCAGAATAAGGAAAAGCTTAGTGGAATACCATCAAATAAACAAAATAAATGTGATTTAGCCCTTAGTGGGACGTTTCGGTATGAGTTCGTAAAGAACACTCGTTTAAATTTCAAATTACCTACGTACAATGTAAAAAAAAAATAAAAAATAGGGGTATATTGTTTTCGGTATAGAACAATCCTAGGGGGAGAGAGCATAATAATTCCGACTTTACTTTTTCACATGAAATTTTTGGACCACCCTAATGTACATACAGCAAATCGCGAAACACATCCCTACAAGACAGCTGAGTATCATATAAGTACTCATATTATCATTATCCCTAATCACAAAAGTGCTTATCAAAGTCCTCATTTTCGTTCAGGCCATGGGAAAAAATTGAGTACTTTCCCCTCAATGTTGTCATCAGAAAGTCCTCAGTACTAATAGTCAAACTACTCATTTATGCCGTACTACAAAAACAAAAGTGTAAATGTGTGAGAATTTTTGCCTAAAGTGCTCAGCAATGTCTTGTAGGGATATCATTTAGGTTATATGTACATATTCATCAATTCAGTCCCAAATTTCGAGATTTTGTCAAGATTTTGCAAATCGCACCGATTTCAAATCGCACGATTTCCAGCACATATCCGTTTGTTCTTTCACTTTCACTAAAGCCCACTTTGCTGATTTTTCTAAACCTTAAATTGGATTTGAACACCTTATGACTAGAGCTGTCAAACTATCGATAGATATTATCGATGGTTTTTTATTTATATTACCATCGATATTTGTTACCAACTATCGACAGCTGTCGCCTGTTGACAATGTTACGCATTTCCATCCATACAAAGTATGTTAGAAAATTTTTGTATGCTGTAAGGACAGAAATTGTCAAAAATCAACAAGATTTTTGGCAACTTCAAACTTGCACTATGTTCTATTAAAATTAGGCTATAAAACTGCATAGTAATAATTTTTCTAGAAGTTCTAATTAAAATGCTTTAGATTTTGATAAAATTGTTAATTTTTCTAATTTTTGTACAAAGATTTAAATTTGGATTTTTATGGTTTTGATCATAGTAAAAACATTACAAGGTAAATTCATTCTATCAATTTGTCGGCCATGATTCTTTTTCTGACGTTTGCCCACATTTTAAAATCATATAAAATCGAAAATAAAAAAAAGTCAAGGTACATTGAACAGGTAGTATCAGTAGAGCAGCTGATTTG
>NW_016190235.1:0-3792 GCF_001687245.7 Rhagoletis zephyria | reverse complement strand
TGAAGCCTTCGGCATAGCCGAAGACAGCGCTGTTCTTACTTGTTTTTGTTTTTATTAGCATCTCGAGATAAGCGGACTTTAAATTATTCGCTGGACATTGGAGAATTCTATGGTTATACGTGCCCGCTGTCCGCTGTCCGCTGTCCGCTATGACGTGACGTGTTTATGGCTTTTGTATATCTAAATATGTGGCTATGTAGTTTAACCTATTTTACTTCCTCGAACGCGGAGTTGAAGGAAAGAGGAAGTTTATTGCTTAGCAAATATATTTCAAAATAATAACAAAGGAACACAAAAGCAACAAAGTTTTAAGAGTGCTGACGATAACAAAGCTGGCCAAGCTGTTACGAGTTAGAAAAAATTTGCGAGTTCAAATGATGCCGATGAGTCGTTGCGCAGGCGTACCACCGCTACTAGCATTTTTATGAAATGCTTCCGTACTATTTAGCAAGTAAAAATAACATTTTCGAGTGTAATATTTTGTTGTTTTATGAAATAGTTTAACAATGTTTAGTGTTCAATTATGACGAGCAAGTCAATGGCGGCATTTTTAAGAAATCGCAATAAATTGTGTTTTTTACAATACTCGTTGGACCAGTATTCGCTTTATTAACACTGCGTTAAATTTTTTTGTAAAACTCGAAACAAATGTTGTTTTTTTACAGTCATATCGACATTAAAGCTTTTTTTCTCACATTTGAAGGTCTTTATTTTTTGTCGAAAATTAAAAATTATCCCCATAATTTTCAAGACCGCTTTCGTAAATGTAATAGATAACGTCATAGTTGGCCCATACGTTAATGGCGCTGGAGTGGCGTTATTTTTAAAAGTTAGTATTTATGAGATTTGGATAATTTTCTAAATTAATTGGCAGTTTGATAAATTGGTGATTTCCAGCCCACTGAACGCAGCTTGTTAAGGGCTCGGCACTCACCGAGGATTCCCTCCAAGATCTGCCCTCCTACTTAAAACATGTTTCCTCCTTCCATTTAAATCTATATTATTGGCTTACGGGTTCGTCAGCTGAAGATGCAACAAGGTTTGGGCCGTCGAAGTAGTCCTAAATGCTCATGTCCAGATCAGTTCTTGTGAAGTGCTTTCAGTCAATAAAGAACCAGTGAGGGAAATAAATCCAGTAAACCCCATGCACAGCCCGGCACGTACATACATAAGTACATATTTTTGAAGTGAAACTTCTTTAGCGGCGGTTGGTTGGTTGGGAGTAAATTGGCAAATTCAGCGGAAATTGCACACGGAAATGTTGCAACGGAAATGATGCAACGGAAGTGATGTAACGGAAATGGTGCAACGGAAATGGTTGGGACTGAAACAAGTACTTCTTCTGTGTATGCAACGGAAATGATGCAACGGAAATGGTGCAACGGAAATGGTTGGGGCTGAAACAAGTGCTTCTTGTGTGTATGCATATGGTATTAATTTAACAAAAATTTGCTAACAAAAGGTTAAAGAATAACGCTTAAAAAAAGACCAATACAAGAATGAAAGTAAAGGTGACTACGTACATAAATGAAGAAAAGGATAAAGGCAAAGGTAAAAATAAAAACAAAAACAAAGATGCGTAAAGATAAAGGCAAAAATGAAGACCAAGGTAAATTTAAACACTTTACTTATATATATAAGGGAAAATGTGAAGGGGAATATGTAGCTGAAAAAAATTATGAACATAAAAGTAAAGACAAAGAGGGCGATGAGGATACCGATAAAAGCAAAGATGAAGATAGGGGAGGAAAGATTAAAATAGAGGTAATTAAAGAGGAAAGGATATAGAGACAGACACA
This sequence comes from Rhagoletis zephyria, assembly GCF_001687245.7. Classification (NCBI taxonomy): domain Eukaryota; kingdom Metazoa; phylum Arthropoda; class Insecta; order Diptera; family Tephritidae; genus Rhagoletis; species Rhagoletis zephyria. Next base: position 1,993 of record NW_016190235.1, on the reverse strand, counting down.
GAGACTCAATCTGGGAACTATTTTGGGGTTTTAGAGAATTTCGGGATTCTCGAGACCTATCGATAAAATAATCGATATTTTTATCGGTTTTGTTATCGATATTGATCGATTTTGTTATCGATATTTATCGATTTGTTATCGATTTTACCGATTTTGTATCGATAATTATCGATTTTGTTATCGATTTTGTTATCGATATTTATCGACTTTGTTCGCGATATTTATCAATTTTGTTATCGATATTTATCCGATTTTGTTACCGATATTTATCAATTTTGTTATCGATATTTATAGATTTTGTTATCGATATTTATCGATTTTGTTATCGATATAAATCGGTTTTGTTATCGATATTTATCGATTTTGTCATCGATATTTTTATCGATTTTCTAATCGATTTAGCTACCAATAATAAAACGAATAGTGGTAGAGGTAGGGATCTATGTACATACATTGATAGAAAAAAGCGAAAAAATATAACCTTAAGCAAAAGCAGATGTGTGTATGTATAGATAGACAAGTAACGTAAAAGTCTGATTATGGCAACTTAACTTAACGGAACGTAGAACTTAGAGAATCAAAATGAAACAGATTTCGACGTGGCATTAAGTTACGTTAAGTTTCGGCTGTTCAATTATAAGCACACCCATTGAACAGAATTTTTAAGAGAGAGCCGTAAGTTACGTTAAGTTGCCATAATCAGACCAAAAGTTTCACTTCTACAGTGTGGCCCTGGCGCACTTACTTTTTTTTTTAAGAATAGAGCGCCACCAAGACTATCGTCCTCTTCTTTGCATAGCTATCGAGCATTATTCTGAGCTACTTGATGCTTTTTTCAGCCGAAGGGTCAATTTTCTTTAAGTCTATACTATTTCTTTAGCTTATATTTCTTATTACAAAGTATCCGGTTTGCATTTTCTGGGTTGATACTAATCGCAACTGTAGTTAGTTACCCAAAGGTGCGAGGATATATCGGAGTGCTTGGCTCATAATGACTGGATTGTGAACAGACAGTACCCGCTTACTATATATGGTGGAAACATCATTTGCGCAAGCAGTAATCTTAAAAGATCCTAATTCCATTTTAACATATTGTTGACCACCATATTGTATACCCCCTGTGGCGTACTTCTGTTGGCTGGTTTAGTAATCTCATAAACACTCCTTTTCCCCAAGACTCTTCTGCAGATCAGCATTATTTTTATCCATTTCGTACGTGCAGGGTGATTCCCTTTCGTTGTTACTTCAATATTTTGCCACATTATTTAAGATCGTAGGAAAAGTCCTCAAAATTCTGAATAGTAGCCTCTATTCATTTAACAACATTGTATAGGGCGATGTCTAACGAACTTCCTTTTGCAATAATAAAAAAAGACTTTCCTTTACATTCTGTTTCCAGGGTCTTCTATACAAGAGCCCAAAGCTCTTGGGGTGCACGTGGTAAGTTCTTCGTTGCTGGTATTCCTTAGCTTATGGCCCGTGTTCTGCAGCATTGTCCCTTACATATTCGTAGTCTTAATGACACTGGGATGCGGAGTTCTATGCCTAATACAGTCTGAATGGCATCTCAATATTTCTCACAACCTTTATGATGGGTAAACCGCTGTCCTATTCTGCATCCTCATCTGTTGTGAAGGGAGCGTTTAGTTTCTAGGTTCGCCATTCCAACCACTACTTATGTTTAAATCATCCGGTACTGCTAGCAAATCCTAGTTGGCCCTAGAGGTTGCCCTAAGCGTTTGAAGTTCTCGAAGAAGTGGTCCCCCAGAATTTTGAAGCGTTTTTTTCTGGAGTGTTCGCCAAAGTATTCGCTACGAATGTCTCCGAATGGCTTTCGCTAGTTTTCCGGTGACCATCATGTCGTTCGGTTTTGAAGGCCTTTGCACATTTTGTGCTCTTCAGTAGTGGCCAAAGCGTTGTACCAATGTTCGGGAAAATTTAAAGGTGCATGCTTGGAATAATTCTGCCTCATTGTTTACTCACCCTGTATCCG
>NW_016190234.1:0-3792 GCF_001687245.7 Rhagoletis zephyria | reverse complement strand
TACATACGCTGCGATTAGGTTATAAATATTGCGCCATCTGTTACTCAAAGGCCGAAATACCTACACACATACTCTTCGTCTCTTTCTCTCACTTCTAGCGCAACCACGTGTTTACAAAATGATGACAAAGTGATTTTGTATGAAAAATCATTTATGCCTATATATTTGAATAAAATGCTGTGACTGTTTATAATTAATTCAGCTAAGAGTGTCTCGTGCCTCATTTTCAAACTGTTTTTATTTTCTGATTTTACTCAAAACTAGTAAACACAGTTTTCAGTTTAAAAATAATATCGAACCCTAACCGCCAAAATAACGTAAGCGACATTTTTTTAAAAAGTTTCTTTTTGATGCAGAAATGCATCTAGATGCTCTAGGAATATTTCTGCATCAAAAAGAAAATTTTGAAAAAAGTGTCGCTTACGTTATTTTGGCGGTTAGGGCTCGATATTATTTTAACCATGGTGCACGTGTACTTTAAAAATTATTCTGCAACAACATTTTATGAAAATAAGTAACAAAAACTTGACCGCATTTCGCACTAAATGACGGTCATTAAAGATACCAGCATGGTTACACTTCACGACTACCACTACTACTTAAATTCGTATATATTTAATACTATTGCCGTTGTGGCATGCAACCACATTAGCTATCAGCTGCCTCAGCTAGCGACTTCTTGTGGTGATGCCTGCGGTTGGTTGTTGCGCCTTATTCGCAGTTACTTTCCTTGACCCCAATCACATTTGCGCAACGAATGTAACCACTTAACATCGTTATTCTAAGCATTTGTTTTCATATGGTTTTTATTTTATAAGCCTTTTAGAGAATAATTAGCGTTTTAATGAGACTTTTTAGCTTTCGCAAAAAAAAACAGAAACGCACATAAAAAGTTGTTCAAGTGCTTCAAAAGCCAGAACTCATATGTAGCGATATTTAAAATAACATAAAATGTACATATAATATGTACAAATGTAGTAGAACTATCTATGTAGATACGCATATTTATGTAAGTATATGTGCAAGTTGAATTTGAAGCAACAAAAACGGCATAAAAGCTTTAAAAGATTTCTTAAAGTGGTTGCTGTGGCTTAAACTTTTTCATTGATTGGCGCCGTAGTGTCATCAGATGGACTGCATCAAGCAAAACTTATTAAATTAGGCTACATACCTGTAAATGGTGACAGCCTTTAGAATAAAAAAAAAATTCACAGCATTCCATCACGTACTGAAAGGTTCGAAGAAGTCATTTCTATTTTATTTTACTTTGTTATCACCAAACAGTATTCCACGCAAAACTTTCCAGTTGTTTGCAGCTATCAGTAAAGTGGTTATTTTACGCAAAAAAAAAATGTGTGTTATTCTTTTAACTTCTTCTAACCCTCTGGCTGTAACCACCTAGGGTAATTCTTCGATTTCAAAGCAAAAATGGTTTCGTTTTTAATGTTTTCACCAAATAAACTAAGTTTCTACCTTTTCAAAATTGTAACTGTTAGCAGTCAGTTTTCGTGCTGTCGAAGAGGCTTTAAAATCGACAAAGCGGTGGTTTTTGTCGGTTCTCCTCTTGCAGGTTCTTTTTGGCAGAGAAAAAGTGGATTATGGTCGATTTTTCAGGTCAAAAGCCATTGTGGCCCAAAAGTTGTTAGGTCTTTCAAAAAATATACACAATAAGACTCCGTGTGCAGCGTTTAAGCGTCCGTCGGGCCTGTCACAGCCAGGACAGGGAGGGCTCGCGTTCGTTTTTTCCAAAACTTGTAGTGCTTCTGCCTTTCAATAGATTCGAAAAGTTTTCGCTCCATAAAATAAGTACACTCTTGACATCACTCACCAGGTCGCCGTGGTTGTTCTTACAGGAGTTCGCCCTGTTGTTGAAACCTTGCGTAAGTCGCCTAACAATCTGGTAAATTTCCCAGTCATTTTTGCAGTCGGCCACCATTTTAAGCCCTTCGCAATTACGTATTTCAGCCTCTACCTTCTTATTGTAGCAAATATATATCGCTTCTCTCCTCAGCTCCCTTTATTGATACCACATATCTTTGTGACATTTGCTAGAGACAATCATTTTTCAAGCGAAACTGATCAGCCTCAGTCCGCTAGCCAACGTTTTGTGGGTAAGGCTGAATTTCCATTCTTTTCAGAGCCTGGCATTCAAATCGGCAATAATGATTTTAATACGGTGACCGGAGCAGCGCCCATAAGTGCGCTCACACTTACCAGAGAGTTTTTCCACACCTCCTTTATACCATTTCTATAGTAGACGACACAATATCCCGTGCTTTCCTCACCTTGCCCCTCCCAGCCCTTTTTCCGCATGACGATGATGCTAGCCTTAGTCTTCCTGATAACATCAACCATCCGGGCAGCGACACTTTTTGCATCAAGGGTCCGGACATTGCAGGTGCTCTCTTTGAATATTTGTTTTATTTGTGCCAACAATAACAATAAAGTTATTGATGTTCAATTATTTTGATGCTATCAGTTACATTAAAGGTCTCCATACATAAACACATTATATGTAAATTCATCAACACACACACTGTACACTCACCCCTTCATCCACTCATCAACAAGTTGATATAACGAAAAGTGAAACAATATTTATAGAAAAAAATATATAAAATAAGATTTTATTGAAAATCCAATGAGCGACAAATAACCTCAAGCCATGCGACAAGCCAAGAATGTTCGAGGCAAAAAAAAAAACCGATTGAAAATGCCAAAGAATGGCAACGTCACAAAATACGCTGCACAGCTGGAAATATTCAAGCGCAGCGCATTCTGCGTATAAAACGCCGAGATGAACAACAATGTATTTGCCAGTCGCAGTGTCAGTGTGTCGGTCGGTTTTGTTTGTCGCTCTACATGGCTGCAGGTGTTAACAATGAAGTTTCCGTTTAACAGTGATATTGCAGCAGTGTTTGCATACATACATACACACAAAAAAATTACTGCATTTCCATACAAAACTCTTTGCGGAAACTGAAAATCTGCCATTGCATGGGAAAATAATAAAAATCTAACCGTTTGTGGTATTGGAAAAAGGAAATTTATTTTCTTTGTAGGCTTAGACTTCCGCATTTGCTCGCTTTTCGCAGCTCTTGATGCTTTGAGTGTGTGTATGTGTGTGTTTGTTTATTTACCTGCTGGGTGGGTTTTAGCTGTTGCTTTCGTGCATTTACCTTATTGCATTTTTACGTTTATTACAGTCGTAAAGGAAATACTGCAGCGCAAATGATGCTCCTTTTAAGATAAACGCAACTCGGTTAAAGCTTTGGAAAATCCTTTTATTGCACTTGAATCTGTGGAACTTTAACTGTAATTTCGTTTCTAATTTCCTTAAGAAAATCCGGCTTAGTTAAAATTTAAATATTACTTGGTTTGAAATATCAATTACTTTAAGGAAAGCCTTTTAAATACATTTACACGAAACTTATAAAATGCACCGTTCTAAATTCTCTCTTAAATATCTGTTAACTCTGAAGCGCGTTGCAGTTGTTGCCAAATTATTATCCGCGCGCTATTGTTGCAGTTAACCCACTGCATTTTCTCACTCGTAATTGTTTGCGACCACTGATGTGAAAACAAAAATTTCGATATGTGTTGACAGCGGACGTAGCAGTTCGCTGGGTGGACGCATTAAATAAAGTGCAAACCTAAAATATATGTAGTAGAACCAAGCAAAACATATACAAGCAGTGTACAGTAACGTGCACATGCATTTACTGCGTCGCCTTGAGGTCAAGCCCTAGACCGCGGCTACCGCAACAGACAAGCCAGCAGAACCATGCATAT
>NW_016190232.1:0-3793 GCF_001687245.7 Rhagoletis zephyria | reverse complement strand
TGCACTGTTACTGCCAATGTCGCCATTATCGTTCGACTTCAGTGGCAGTGACAATCGACCTACGATTTACGATTGGGAGTTACACTGCACCACTAAAGTCCTACAATGGTATCCATTAGCCAGTGCCTGAGCAGAACAACAATATCACCATTGACATTTATCGATCAGTCTCACTCTCTCCTCCTTTATCTTTTCCTGCGTCTTTTCACTTGCATTGTGTGGAGAATGCTACTTTCTGAATGATCTGCTTGAATAGCTGTAGTTGTTGTTTGTTTCGCCGATGATTGCTTATCCACTTTCTCCACTTGGTCAGCTTTTTTGCATACTTTTCCGTAGAAGTGCGCCGCCACTCACGTGGTTGTCCTCGCTACATGTGCTTAGTACATGAGTAGCGAAACGAAGAGCACAGCAGTGTCACAGCAGTGGCAACTGTCAAGTGGATTATTAATTAGGTGACCAATTAAGCGGCATNCTTGGTCAGCTTTTTTGCATACTTTTCCGTAGAAGTGCGCCGCCACTCACGTGGTTGTCCTCGCTACATGTGCTTAGTACATGAGTAGTGAAACGAACAGCAGTGGCAACTGTCAAGTTGATTATTAATTAGGTGACCAATTAAGCGGCATTGTCGCTAGGTGTATGTACTTTTTGTCATTTGCACGCAACGGCGCAACTTTCTCTTCACTTGACTGTAGAGTGCAGCGACAACTGCAGAGGAGCACCTCCAGCTCAAGCACTACAACTCATTGTCGATAGAAGACGGACAACTCTTTTTTCCAGTCAATTCAAATGACACCCAGTGAGTGACGGAGAGAGAAGACGAAGAAGACAATCAGAGGGACACAATGCATCCATTCGTTACTTCTCAGCGCGTCAATCCGCTTGATCGTGGCCAATTGAGTGTTGCGTAATCAGCCCAGCTGCAGCAGCGGCAACAACGACACCCGACGAAACGCCTTGTCGCATCGGTGAGCGCCGTACACTGGCCACTGCAGTGTTGCCTGGGAATGGCTGGCCTGGCCTGCTGGTCTGTGTGCATCGTGACAAGTGGTGCAAGACGAAGGTGTAGTGTCCTATGGTGTCCAGCTGGCCATAAGCTCTTCTGGCCGACACCACTCACCACCACCGGAAAAGGCAGCCAAGAAGACGGAGGTGAGGGAAAGGTGAGCCAGAGAGACTGCTGTTTTGTCAATTGAAATGTAAAGTTTTCTACGCTTTCATTTGCTTATACATTGGCGGCTCGCCAACAAAGTCAGGCAGTCAAAGTGAAAGAACAACGAGACTGATCGGAAAAGTTAGCTACACTTAATCGGCCTAATTATCATTAGATGGTCGCCTTGTTGTTTGCTCTGCTGTCTCTGCCGTGTTGTAGGCAACACTGCAACTAATAAGTAAACTGCTGCATATATGCAATTTGAAGCCTGTGTCTGTGTGCCTTTGTCTGTGCTCCGAAGTTCAGTACAGTTCACTTCAGTGCCGTCAGTCAGCGTGTGTTTCAGTCACTCTTGATCAACCAAGGCTGCAAACTTTAACCAGCACTGTAATCACTGAACGTTGTCGCAGGTTGCTGCTCTGCTGCTGCAGCTCGGTTGCAGCCTTCTCACTCCCTCGCCAGAATTAGGTTCGCATGACCACTGGAAACCACTGTCATTACTGCTGATGATGATCCTATTACCCGGAGCCATGTGGCAGAAGTTGCACCAGGTAGCTAAAGTGTGATCGCCGCTGCTGCTGCTGCGGCTGTCGCCTGTGACCACCCTCATGACGTCAGCACAAATCGGCGTGTCGGTGCGGTTAATGAGCTCACCCAAATGAATTGCTCATTTGGCAACACTTTCTACATTAGCTGAGGCACAAATACATTGGAAATTACCCCCGCTGTGAATTACAGCAGTTCCCGGTCCCGGAGCAGCGTGTTCGACCCAAGTAGAGCAGTGCACGCTGATGACCTTGTTGCAGCACTCACTCACTCACTCACTCATTCACACTTCACACACTGCACTGTTGTTTTAACTATGTGCTGTTCCAAGTGAATAGCAATAAGCTGTCGTCCTAAATAAAGCAAAAACAATTTGTTATTCTCCAATTGGCAGTACACCAAACTTTTTTTGGTTGCTGTTTTTTCTCTAAATTAACAAACACACTGTGGTGGCGGACAGCGAAGAAAAAAGCACACTCACGCAAACAGCCAATTGTGTGCTGCTTGTCTATCGTTTGCCCTGTCTTATCGGACAGTCTGATAAGGGCCTTCAGCTCTGCTTATCAGTGATATCGTAGATAGATATGAACTGCAGATAGCAGTGATGTAGGGTTAGGGCAGAGTGGAAGACAAACATAGTGATTCGATTCAGTCGACTTCAGCCTGACTGACTGCGTCAGTTTTTTGCGCAGTTGTCAGTCCAATCACCATAATAAGTAGAAAACATGAAGAAACTCGCCAATTACCTGCCGGCGATGTTTCCCTCTTTGAAATTGATTTTCTGCCTTTCCCTACTCCTCCTTCCACTCATTGACCGCACTGAATCGGTTAGAATTGAGGTGGAAAATCTGCCTGAACGATGTGACTTTTCCAAGTGCGCAGCAGTGAGTGACCGCCAGCTCAATGTTCATCTGGTTCCGCATACACATGCAGACGTCGGCTGGCTGAAGGTACCGCCCGAATCGAGATTCCACCAAAGAAGCCTAAAACTGACCTATTTCTTTAGACCGTAGACCAGTACTACTATGGATCCCGGTCGGATATTCAGAAGGCCGGCGTACAGTACATTTTGGATTCAGTAGTGCAGGCACTGGTCCGTAACAAGGACCGTCGGTTCATCTTTGTGGAGACGGTTTTCTTTGCAAAGTGGTGGCAGGAACAGGACGAGCAGACAAAGGCCGTCGTCAAAGAGCTAGTCAACACCGGTCAGCTGGAGTTCATCGGCGGTGGGTGGACTATGAACTGCGAAGCCACGACACATTACAGCTCCATCATTGACCAGATGACACTTGGCCATCAATGGCTAAATGAGACGTTCGGCCACTGCGCCACGCCAAGGGTAGCCTGGCAAATTGATCCTTTTGGGCATTCACGCGAGCAGGCAAACCTTTTTGCGCAAATGAACTTTGATGGTCTCTTTTTTGCTCGCATCGATTTTGAGGATCACACCTTCCGACGAACGGAGAAGACAATGGAGCACGTCTGGCATGGCAGTGACGATCTGGGCGCTGGCTCTGATCTATTTACCAGTGTCATCAACAACGGCTATGGTAAAACACAGCAACTACTTTGCAGGCAAACTTTTGTAACTTTTTTGTTGCATTTAAGGCCCACCTGAAGGCTTCAACTGGGACCTGATTGGCGGCGAAGACGAACCAGTGATTGACAACATCCAGTCGGAGGAGTACAATGTCGATGCCATTGTGGAGAAGTTTGTCACTGTTTCCAAACGGTACAGTCTAATCTACGCCACCAATCACATTCTCTTTCCAATGGGTGAAGACTTCAACTACCAGTCAGCTGGAATTTGGTATAAAAACCTGGATAAACTGATCAAGCACGTCAATCAGCGACAAAATCAAGTGCGTGTCTTCTACTCGACGCCTTCCTGCTACCTGAAGGCACTGCACGACACTGGACACGTCTTCACCACAAAGGAGGACGACTTCTTTCCCTACTCCAGCGATCCGAACGCCTTCTGGACTGGATACTTCACCAGTCGACCTACGTTGAAGCGATTCGTGCGTGTGGGCAACAACTGGCATCAAGCGTGTAAACAACTCGATGTTCTGGCGGCTCACGAAGGCGCCTTTGAGT
>NW_016190231.1:0-3793 GCF_001687245.7 Rhagoletis zephyria | reverse complement strand
TATGACTGGCCGGCGAGGGCATCGGAGGGGGCATCGAGTGCTTCATCACTGGAGGTGGTGGTGGTGGCAGCTGTGAGTACAGGCCACCGCCCAGGTAGCCTCGACCTTCCTCTGTAAAGAAAGAAAATCATCAATCAGATGTCTATACAGTTGTACAAAGTTGTACAAACCGGAGCTGTCGTATGAGTATCCGCCCGCTGAGGAAGGCTGCGCCGACACTGGCCTCATTCTCTGCTGAAGAACGGAATTTGGCGGCGGCGGTGGCGGCTGTGCTCCTCTCTGCTGCGGCGGTGGCAGCTGCGAGAAGAGCTTATTGTTGGCCAGGTACTGACGACCTTCCTCTGCAAAAAAAGATTAAGATTATTATCAGGGTGATCAAATGAAAGTAAACATCCCAGATCTGACCTGGATTAGTGTAGACGGGCATGGCGGCTGTGGCAGTGGGCTTCGGCGGAGAGGGCTCCTTGATCTGGCCACGACTGTTGAGCTTCACCTTGCGCGGCAGTGAGCCGTAGTACATCTTCCCACCACTGCTGACAGCGGCATTCGGAGAGGTGGGCGAATTCGGAGAGGAGGAGGAGAAGGAGAAGGTGCTGCCACCGACGGAGGAGCCACCACCACCAACGGCAGAGAAATGGGCACCTGGCTCCAGGCCAGAAGAGAATCGCTGTACTGCTGATGCTCCCACTTCTGCAGCGGCAGCGACAGGGATTGCGTGGGCGTCGGAAAGAGAGAGCGACGGCAACGGTGTGTTGGCAGCAGTCATCACGAGTGATGTACAAGCATAAAAGAGAACAAGAGAGAGAGAGAGAATAGAGAGAGAGAGAGAGAGAGAGAGAGAGAATAGAGGAGAATAGTATTTATTAGAAAAGACCGCTCACTGAATGAGGTAATTGTACAGATTGAGGTAACCTGTGTCATCGGGGGCACCCGGAGGGTGGCCGGGTAGGGAGGACACCTGTCCCGAGGAGGCGAGGCTGACGGTGGAGAGGGGCGTTCCGCCGCCTCTCACCGCGCCGCCGCCCTGGTTGACGCACTGGTTGACGAAGTTCTTGGTGGTCTTGATGGCGCGGTTGCGCGCCTGGTGGGCGTACAGCTCGCGCTCGGCAATCTGCTGCTGCACCGGATTGATGCGCTCCTCCACTATCTCCGGCGCAATGTCGTCCGCCGGGCGGGGCAGCTGGTTCTTGAAGGCAAACGGAATCACCCGCTTCTTCTTGCCCGCTGCTCCGACCGAGGCCGGTGAGGGCTGACTCTGCTGCTGCGCGGGCAGCGAGACCACCTGGGCCCGGTACAGCGGCTCATCGTGGCTCATCCCGCCGGGGTGGCCGTCAGGGCCGCGGTAAAAGGGGCGCGGACTCGGGTTGAAGGCGCTGTTATAGTCTAGGGAAGGGGAATAACACAGCCAGTTATCAATACTGTCTACTATGATCACCCTCTCTCTCTCTCTCCCTGAAATGGATTACTCGAAGTCGTGGTGGTGGTAGTGCTGCTGTGGTGCATGGTCTGTCCCGAGGGCGTCACACAGCGAATGCTCCCATCGGCGCTGTCCATCAGGTGCTCGTGCTGAAAGGGCGGGCAGCTGGTCCGACCACCTCCATCATTTGAGGGAGCATTGTAGCCTCGAGAGCTCGGTGACTGCACACCGCAAGGACCCGTTCGGGTGACCTGCACCGAGGGATAGCCCGAACCAGAAGCAGGGGCGTGCTGGTGGCTCACGTGCTGATGCTGGTGAGAGTGCTGCTGGTGTTGGTGCTCCGTCTCTCGACTGATTGCCTCAAACTTGGCAATCTCATCTGAGATGGGTGTGGTCCAGCCGTGAGAGGGGGAACAATTTAGAAAGACAAGTTAGACTCGGTTTAGTCTCAAAGAAGGTGTGTTTGTGTGTGTGTAGNTGGTCCAGCCGTGAGAGGGGGAACAATTTAGAAAGACAAGTTAGACTCGGTTTAGTCTCAAAGAAGGTGTGTTTGTGTGTGTGTAGGTGTTAGAGATAGATTTAGAAGTGGCAGTTTAGAGGAGTTTGTTGTTGTTGTGGTAAAGACTGTGATCTCATCAGACCGTTATCTTGTTGCCTACCTTGCATGTCATTGAAGAGCGTCTCCAGAATGGCCGACTGCTGCTGGTGGTTGTAGGAGGCGGAGGAGGCGGGTCGCTGCTGATAGGCCTGCATCTCTTCAAGGGGTACTTCTTCTTCTTCTTTGGGTTGACTTGGGGCCAATGGAGGGGACTCTTGAGAATAGAGTGATGGCTGCTGATTGTGATTGCTTTGCGGCTGCGACGGCGGCTTGGGCGCCTGTACTCGTCTGAAGGCGCTCCCAACTGCTGTACAACTGCTGTCTCTGCAATCTGCCGACTGATTCGCCGTCCTTGTGCAAGCAGCAGCAGCACCATCAAGGATTCTCTCCTGCTCTGGCGCACTGCCTGCTGAGTGATTCAATCCAGATGCGATGCCTGAAGAGGATTGAGGCTGAGGATTGAGGAGAGACTGTTGCTGTTCCTTGAGACGCATCTCACTGAGCTCGCTCTCTATTCTGCTGATCATCTGGCGCATCTTTGCCTCCTCCTCCTCCCCCTCCTGCTGTACGTTAGCAGCAGAACTGCTATTGCATTCCTCTTGTTGCTCCACTGACACTCTTTCCGACTGAGCACCGCCATCAGGCGTAGGTGTCTGCTGCTGGCCTGATTGCACCGGCAGCACTGCAGTCGGCCGAAAGACTGAAGTGGATAAAGAGGAGGAGGAATTGCCGCCTGGAGAGTAGGGCGCCAGAATCGGCGGCGAGGGAAGCTGTGAGCTGCCATTCTCGTACAGTGGTGGCTCACTGGGCTGCTCAATGCTGTTGTTGTTGGCATCACACTGCTGATGCTGAAGCTGCTGCTGCACCACCGTCGGCGAGGCCGGCGAAGTGTACGGCTGGTTGCTGTATGGTGGTGGCGACTGTGCTGACTGTGCCGCCGATGTCGCTAACTCTCTGCCAAATTGTACAGCGGATGAGGCGGAGGCAATCAGTGACGCCATCTCATGCTCATTTCGAAGATGATGCGAGGAAGATGGTGCTCCGCCATTCTGAATAGACAGAGGATATAACGAGCAATTAAGGTCCTGCCAGTAGATGATCACTCAAACATCTGTGCGCTTAAGCTCTCACACTCTCAAAGAAAAACAAAGTCCACCTACCTGAGCTGTTGAAGGAGTTGAGGATGATGACTGTGTTGGCGGTGGTGGTGATTGCTGTTGTTGTTGCTGTTGTTGCTGAAAAGTGGTCGACTGTGGCTGCGGTGGGGGCGTTGGCGGAACAAAGGCACTCGACTTGACGGGCGGATAGCTCTGCGGTGTGTACGTCTCAATGATCGGTGGCGGCGGTGGGGCACCGTACACTGGGGCGGGAGTGGGAGTGGGCGATTGAGAGAATGAAGCACTTGTTGATTGCTGCTGTGGTGGTGGTGGTGGTGGTGGTGGCGATGGAGCACCACTGATCTCGGTGTCCGGCTGATTGGTGCAGATCTTACTCCTCGCCTCGACGTCCAGCCGCCGCCGCTGCAGCTTAGCCGTCAGCTCCTCGTCGTCGGAGAGGACGAGAATGGGCGAGGGCGCAAAGCGAACCTCCTTCTTCTCACGGGGCGGCGGCGGAACGGGACTGCCGCCGGATCGAGTTTTACTTTCAAGAGGTGGAAGAACACAGGGGGCAAATGACTGCTGGTAGATGTTCCGAGATGGCGGAACCGGCGAAGAAGAGGAGTTGTGATTGACCATGGCCAGACTGGAGCTCGGTCGTGAGCCCTCATCGTCAGTACT
>NW_016190228.1:0-3794 GCF_001687245.7 Rhagoletis zephyria | reverse complement strand
GGGGTGAGAGTATAATGTACATACATATGCCATGATGGGAGAAGAGGGAGCAAAGTGCTTAATGAAGGAAAAATAACGTAGTTGGCAATTATCCTAAAAACCTATCTCTTCTTGTTAAAATTGAAGCGAGCGTGAATGTCTTTCAGCTAACGCCAAGCATCGATTAATAAATAAGCAATAATTAAGTCGACTTAAGAAAAAATTTAGCTGTATATCCTATCGTATCCCTGCAAAAAATTTTGCGACTAATCTCTAAAGAGAGTATTCCGAGATTACTCTCAATCGGGTACAATTGGGCATTAATTAGTCGCAACTAGTCTCATACGGGTACTAATGGAGGTCAATTAGTCTCGACTCATCCCTTATGGGTATAATTGGAGATCAATTAGTCCCCAACTCATCTCTAACGGGTGCTATTAACGATTTAATGATATGTACGCTCTTAGTCAATGAAATTTCATGTGCGGCGTTGGCACACAGAGAGAGTATTCGCCTAACAAAACGGAGCACCCCGGTTCGAATCTCAGCTGGCGGAAATTTTTATTTTTTAAAAGTGACTAGTCGCTTTTTATACCCTTTCGGGTATAAAGGCGTACAATTAGTCTCTTCATAGGACATGCTCGAACAAAAGCGATCAGTTCATTCCATATAAAGAGATCAAAAGTGGTATTAGTCGCATGCTCCTTTGCGATTGCTCCCGGAGTCATCCCGGATTAGTCCCATTTTTTGCAGGGATTCAGCAAGTAGTATTACATTCGTATGGTCGGTTTCACACTGGAACATTTCTGCCATCAGTACAACTCTGTTTGTTGGCAAGGGGGGCAGTGCAGTGCGGAAAAATTTCTCAAAGTCCTGCTGCAGCGCACTAACACATGCGCAACTTCGAAAATGCCGCTACGCAGCTTTCAAACGCAAAAGTTAAAAATACATTCAAACGTCCTATACGTATACATACACATTTTGTTCCAGAGTTTATTTAAAAAATTATAGACGAAAATATTTCACTGTTAGGCTAACATTACAGTCTAATGGCGTTATTCATAAAAAATAAAAATTTAAACCTACTTTATTTTTTATGAATAAGGCCATATATGTTTAAAGCGTTTTTTATCGAATTCAGGTTTATCGACTTATGTCCTTATTTCCTTTGACCACAGTTATGTAACGTAGGGCATTAAGAGACGAAACACACCAATGTAGTAAATAAAACTTTAAAGGTGCGCCGCCTACCGGGAAACTTTAGTTGGCTTTTTCTTATATTGTAACCAAACTTATGCTTACCGAATAATGCCTCTCGATTAACGCAGAGCGCCATCTATGGAAAAATGTATGAAAATAGCGGAACTTAAGGCATCACACAACAAAAGCTAATGTAACTAAACACAAATGCAATTAAAGCTCTGTACGAAATGAGCGGGTACGTGTACATACGTGTCCATAGTATGTACATACATATCTATGGTGCCAGTTACAAAATGATAATTCCACATTACTTTTTAGAAAGTATATATAAATATGTGTTTTGCTAGTATATCTATTTTAACTGCCTTAAGCACTGGTTATGCCTACATTGCAGTGCAGGGCATAGACAAGCAGCGCATGTGAAGCAGGAGTGTAATTATACTCCGCATAGACCGCATAATCTTGCAGAATCAGCTGTTTAGTGTAATCAGTTAGTCTGTTTCAGTACTCCAGAATTTAGTTGAGAAGATATAACTAAAGAATACGTATTCATAGCCTAAATGAAGTCCGCATTAAAGTTAGTTGCTGCATTTTATTATATTTTCAATGGAATAGAAACAACTATGTAGGTATTACAGATGGGCACGGGACTAGATATTTAATCCCGATTCCGCCCATTCCGAAATTAAATTTTTAAGCCCCGAATCCGCCCATCCTGACGTTTTTCAGAATTTTACCGCGGGTCCCGTGGCTCCCGAAATCTATCACTAAGAAACATTCACATGTTTTTCAAATAAACTTTAAATGATAAAAAAATATGAAAGATCTGGCATCTTCCGATTATTTTGTTTTACGTTGCTCTACGTTTTCGGCTCAGTAAAACATAAACAAATACAAACATTGACAAATACATAGTTTAGGAAGAGCCTGCCTGAAACTATACAAAAAAAAAAAGCAAATAAGCAAAGAAGCAAATGGATGTATAGAATTGACAACAACAACCACGCTGTCGAGTTTAAATAGCGGCAAATCAGCTGCACTTGATAGTAGTTGGTTGAATAAGGAAAATGAATTAGCAACAAGAGTTTACGGGATGTACATAGCTCAGTGGTTAACGCTTCTGACTTTGAACATCGAATTCGCAGGTTCGATCCCTGCTGAAGTCTAGAAAAAAGAAGTCTGATGAGGAGATGTGGTGATCTCCGAAATAACTGCTATAACTTCTACCGCTTAGACTTTGTTGCTTTTTCAATTTTTCCTAATAAACAGTCGTTGACAGTTTTTACTCTATAGGTCGTATTTTCGTTCTGCGTTGTATATTCTTGCAATTTAAATTTATATAATTTAATACGCCAACATAAATTTTTACTATACTGGACCGATTTAGAAAACAGATTACCACACATTTATATCTGGCCAGGGCCAATTACTCTAGCATTTTCCCTAAAAATATGAAGACGAATGCTAAGACCAAGGCGAATACGTAGACAGCGACTAAAACGAAGCAGAATACGACCACGAAGACGAAGAGGTATTACCAAGTCGAAACAAAGTCAAATACGAAGACGAATAGTAAGGCGGCGACTAAAATTACTATAAAGGCGAATGCGAATTTTAATAAAAAATGTCTGCAATAAGAAACGATCTAGAAATTAATTAAAGGAAGTTTCACTTCTGTATGTAGTGTGGATCGTGGGGAAGTCATTTATTTTAATTGATTTTTTGTGTATGTTGTGTTTTTTTCCAGTTTTACAAAAAACATAACTCTATTGGGGTACTAAAACCTGCCTGCTTATCGGTTATCTGGTTAAAAATAATTATTCTCTAGTGTATATTGTTTTTGTAAACTGAGTTAAAAATATAACCACTTAAACTGATAGCCAGGCGGGTGTGAATACCCAAATGTAATGTAAGTTATTATCTTTATTAAAATAAAAATTCATAGTTTGTAGTTCCGAGGCTGGAGTTTTCCGGTTAGCAACAGATACTCGAAGTGCAGTGTTTGAAAAAAATCTTCGGGGTCCTTAAAAAAAAAACTAGAACAACGATTGATTTTCGTAGTGTTTTATTGTTGTGCGCGTAAAATAAGCATTGGTGTATAATTTTAGCAAAATTTTAGTAACAAAGTTGCTCACAAAATAGTAGCAATTAAAAACAACAACGTGAAATACCAGATTGTTTTTAATTTTCATATGGGCATTTACTATCTATATTCCGGACACTCTAGTAAATCGTACGGTCTCAGGATTCTGGCTGTCCGGATTACCCAGATAGAATTGTCCTTAATTTTTTATTTCAAAAAAGTGGCGCGAAACAATTTTACTTAGTCTGATAAAGAGCAAGTTTGAAGTGGCTAAAAATTGTCGTTGATTGATTTTTTAATTGCAAACTGGTTTGTTTGTTTGGCGGTTCGTTATTGATTCAATTGGCGTCTTAGTGTACGTAACTGACGTATTGGTGTTCCTAAATAGGAGCAGCCAATTTACAATAATTCCCTTTTTCACACATTCTACTACCTCTGATTTGAACTCATAAATTTTTCAACGTAGTGGCATTTCGGTGCCTTTCTATGTTTTACAATAATAGATAGAATAGACTGGTAAGCAGCTGAC
>NW_016190227.1:0-3794 GCF_001687245.7 Rhagoletis zephyria | reverse complement strand
TCTGTATGAAAAGTATCATACGACTCATTAGCTTTCCGACGACGCATTGTGATCTCCATCATGATCTCATGGTCACTCTTTAAGGTGCCGAACTCCCGCTTAATAGAATAGCACAAGAAGGGATAAGCCACATCTGGATTCTGCTTAGTGAAAAACCAATTCCATTCCTCAGCTCGCCCTGACAAAAATAGGTGGAAGCTGGCCATCAACTGCTCATTTGTTCATTGTGTGCGCTCACACAAGGTATTTAGTTTGGAAAGAAAGTCCGAAACACTACCAGTGCCGTCATAGGATACCTCCCAATCCTATGGCTTAATAACAATGTTGGTGGTAAATTTGGTCGACTATTCAAAGTGGCTTGTGTCGGATTGCGTCCNATTCATATTTTCCCCCATTGTTCTCATTTCAGCTCTCATATCTTCTTGCGAAGTACGTAAGAGATGATGAAGCACCCCTACCCACGAATCTCCTACAGGCGCTCTGCCATTAGAACGTCTACTTCTATCTTCTGCCATACCTTCAACAAACCCGGTATTCCCTGGCAAAGACCTATCATTTTCCTGTCTTCCGGAAAGCATAGTCATGGAGGTAGCGGAAATATTCTGGACCGAAGTCCCAGGTGGTGAGGTGTCAAGTAAATTTGAACTTTCACGGCTATCAACAACAAGTCCCGGAGCGGGATTGGCCATCGGAATTGGAGGCGGAACTCCTCCCGTATGGTCAGCAATAGGTGAATGCATCACCAGAGGATTAGTTGCTGGCATAGCAGGAGTGTTATTTCTCCCGGCCTCTCTTGACTTAACGCCGCTACCTCTCACCGAGCTACTGCGCGTAAGCCTTTGCTGCTCTTCCATACAGCAAATCAGCTGCAATTGGGAAATCAAGAAATGTGACGCTCGAGGTCGAAACAAGTTCTAATTCTAAGTCTAGAATAGGTGCTGAAGATTTGGCTCATCCAGAGCTCAAACCAAAATCCGAAAATCCGGGAAAATTTGCTTAGTTAAATTAGGCTTGCTTTCTTAGCTTAAGCCGAAAGAACGTCCGAAAAAAAAATATATATATAAAATTGAAAAAAACGAGTTTAAGCCAAGTGCCGCGGTTACCGAACCCGATCGCGACAAAAAAATCCGAATTATCAAAATGTATTCAATCCGCGTACTAAATATGAATAGACGCAAAAGGTAAAAAAAATCAATCAAAATATACGTATGCAGTTAGTAAATAGGCATATATGGTGGTTAATTAAATATACGTGTATTTATACATTCAGTTGGGTATAATTTTTAGGGATGGAAAATATGTATTTTCAAAGGTCAATGGGAATGCTGACCTCCCCTAACATTAAGAAAGCACAAGTCTACGAAAAATAAGGTACTGATACAACAAACAAAGACAAAAGTCGCTGTCTGGTCCAGCACACCCAACCGCAATGAAAAGCCGGCATAGTGGAATGCCCCTCCAGACTTGAGGGGTGTACTGGACTTCGCATACAAGTTGCTGAACTATCTTTCGGTCTTAGTACACTCCACCGCAATGCAGCAAGGGGCAGTCAACGCATGCCCTCTGAGACATGTTGGATGACTGAGACCCCGATAGTCAGTCATGGTTGGAGTCCCAGCACACTCCATCGCGATACGTAGGCGCTCGAGAGCGCCAGCGCAGAACTATAGAGTGAGCTGGGGTCCTTAAGATAAATTTAATTATGTATAATTTTTTTTCCCCAGAAAAAAACAAATTTGAAAAAAAGCAAACACAAAAAAAATATTCGACAAAAAAAACTACTACAAAACTATTTAAACTAAACCCCACTTAGCGGACAAATTTTCCCCAATTCCCATGCCGACATATCGGACCACTGACAAAAGCGGAGGAAAAAAAAGGTCAAACTACAAACAAACTAAGTGCGTTTAGCACTGCCTCACCGGGTGAATTCCAAACTCCGAAGGACGTGAAGTGAAGTCTCGGAGAAGCCTTCAGTTGCTGGCCAAGAGGACCCATCCGAACCACCACACTCAGCTCCACTCATCCCGCCGCAACGCAGCAAGGGGCAGCAATCACATGCCCCCCTGGGACCTGCGGGATGGCGAAGCCTCATGTGCCAGTCAGGACCAGTCAACCTGACCAGACCTCAGGCTACCGCGTTGGTACGCATACGATGGGAGCAGCAGTGAGTGCAGGCGGCATGACACAATGGGGTGCACTGTGGCTAGTCATGTCGGCTGGGTGGGGTTCTTGCCTCACTACTGTTCCCTGCGCCATAGCAGAGAAAAATCATGCCTGTCAAACATACAAAATTTAGCTGCATCTGCTTCTATTAAAAGTATATAAGTATGTATGTTAGAATGCCCCATACGGCTACAAGGAGTCCGAATGTAGTCATGTATAAGGCCAGTAAGAGTCCAATGTGACTCATATTGAGGCATGAACCTAAGCTCATATAAGTCAACCTTCGGAGGAAGGAAAACATCTCTATGAGCTCATTATGAGCGTAAAGGTTCCGAAATATGACCCCTTAATACTCATTTATGACTCCCAATGGTTGCTGGAATAATGGACTTACCTCGTTCGCGGCTGAGGATACTTCTGCTGGTTGTCCCTCGGAGAGATCGGTGCTGATAGGGTACGGGCGCCCGTTGGCTATAGGCTGGATGATGGTGGGCCCTTGCAGTGGGGTTCTGTTCTTTCTCTTTTTCCCTTTTTTCACTGCACCACCCCTGTTTCTTTTCTTTTCCCCCTTTTTTTATCACGAGGCACTATATTTTTTTTATTTTAAATCGTTTGTGTGAAATTTTTTTTTTGAGTTTTCACTTTTAATTAGCAACTTTAATGTCCATTGCACAATTCACTTTCTCACCCGTTCCATGCGTTCAGCTAAATTTCGAACTGTCAATTGAGCCCATGCGGGATTGCCAGCGGGTTTTATACCCTTGCACTGCGGGAATATTCCATTTGGCAGAATAACGCGCACTGCGTCATTTGGACTAGTTCCGTTACTCTTCCAAATGGAATTTGCCGCAGTGCAAGGAGGAATACAAAAAAATCCGGGGTTGCCGTGACTCCTTTGCAAGTATTTTTTCCCCACTTAACCGCAAAAAAAACCTCTGAAAATTGGCTAGTTTACATCTAGGAACCTAATACCAAGCATTTTTAATAGAAAACGCACATCTATTGACAGAAGAGCAAATTTTGACGGATCAGAATAAAAATTTGACATTTCTCATCAGAACTTCGCCTAGCTCATGGCCTAGGTAAAATTTGACAGCTTCTGATTTTTTTGTCAATTTAGCCGGTTGGTCCAAAAAGTTCTGGCAACACTGGGACAAGCTTCTTATCAGTAGCGTGTAACCAAAATAGCAGTGGTATTCGCGCTTCTGTGTTTTCGATGTATCCTGCGTAAGTGTAACTGGAAGAGCGTGTGGTTGTTGTTGCATGTGTATTTGATGTACCGCTAGCAACAACAAATCACACGCTCATGCAGTTACGATTACACAACCAACAACGAATACACATCAGAGCGAATTCCCCTAGTATGTAAGCACATAAGATACACATACAACCATATATGTGTATTAGGAATATATATATGTGTGTGTCTGTATACAAATGTACTGGACAAACTGCGTTTGGCTAGTTAGAGATAGGAATAGTTTTAAGTTTTCTATAAATAAAGGCTCCGCGCAATCGGAGCGTCAGTGTCCTTTTAATTTACAGTGACTTACAGCCGCACTCAGAAACGTACGTTAAGTTAGCTCTAACGGGCACTTAACTAATGATCGTTAAATCTGTTAATTAAT
>NW_016190225.1:0-3794 GCF_001687245.7 Rhagoletis zephyria | reverse complement strand
GTTTTAATAAAAAGGTTTTAGTGTTTTGTCATTCAAAAGAAGAATTCATGTGTTAGAAAATCTTAGCTCCAATCATTCTCCACATGTTCAGACACCCACTCCTGGAATGATTTTTTCATACATATATACATATGTAGAAATGTTTTCCAGTTTTATATAAAGGCACAATTGATATTCATATTTATAAAAGGCAAAAAATGCGATTAGTTTCCTGTTGAAAGTACTGTGTATACATATTTATAAATATTTTTGATTACATTTTTAATTTTTTATTTATTTTTATTTTTTGTGATACATATGTGTTTTATATATTATGTTTTTGTTTATATAGTACCTACATATGTGTATTTTATGTTTTTGTTTATATAGTACCTACATACATACATATGCATGTTTTTTATTTACATTTTGGTTTTTTTAATACTTAATTTTTGGTTTTTAATTTTTTTGTACTTTTAAAATTCCAAATCATTNCTGTTAGAAAATCTTAGCTCCAATCATTCTCCACATGTTCAGACACCCACTCCTGGAATGATTTTTTCATACATATATACATATATACATATGTAGAAATGTTTACCAGTTTTATATAAAGGCACAATTGATATTCATATTTATAAAAGGCAAAAAATCCGATTAGTTTCTTGTTGAAAGTACTGTGTATACATATTTATAAATATTTTTGATTACATTTTTAATTTTTTATTTATTTTTATTTTTTGTGATACATATGTGTTTTATATATTATGTTTTTGTTTATATAGTACCTACATATGTGTATTTTATGTTTTTGTTTATATAGTACCTACATACATACATATGCATGTTTTTTATTTACATTTTGGTTTTTTTAATACTTAATTTTTGGTTTTTAATTTTTTTGTACTTTTAAAATTCCAAATCATTCATACGTAACATTAACGCAAAAGATTAATTAAAAGTCGTTTGAATTACACAAAATTAATAATAAAAAAAAAATCACTAAAGTTGTGATTAAAATAAAATTGACTAAAACTTAATTCCGATTTGCCCGTATTTTTAGCTAAACTAAGAAAAAAATTCAAAATTAAATATTCAAAAAATATTAGATGACTAAAAAGTAACTCATACATACATATATTACGAAATTCCAAATATTTATTATATAAAAAATATGTGTTAGAGTGCAAATCAGAAGCTAAAAACGAAAAGAGCTCTAAAAAGAGATCTGCATAAGCATGTCTGCAAAGTTAAAGAGAGATTAAAAAATTCGAAATTGAATTGAAAGTCCCTAGAAAGAGTATAGTATTTGAAGTGGAACAAAATAAGCAGTTAAAATACAACTTTTTGGAATATTGAAAAAAAGAAACAAAAAATATATATTAAAAACATTAAACAAAAAAACATTTTGCAAAAAATTAAAAAAAAAATCGCTACTGCAAAAAATTTTTAAAACCATTGACATCATTTTAATGCAGTTCTACATTTAATTTAAGTATATACTAAAGTATATACATGCATCTATATTTAATTGTAAGCGAGCTATTAATTTCATTGAAAAAATATATTTGTATAGATATGTATAACTTAACAGCCAGCTACTAATTTGCTAGGTTTTTTAACAAAAGTTATAACAAATGAATACAAAGTCCATTTTCAGAGTTGTTTAATTATAAACGAAACTGCAATATATACTAAATCTAGTTCCTTATTGCAGCCTTAAGTGTGATTGTTTATAAAAGTGCTGCAAAATGAGCTGAATTTGTGGCCAAAAGGCATTTTAAGCAAGTCTATATTTATAAAAAATAATAGTTCTCAACTGGCTACCCTATTTTGAAATAAAGAATATGTAGTTTTTTTTAAATATTTTCTTCTCTTGTAAGTAAAGTTCTTTCTTTAAAAATAAAGGTTTTTTCAAAATAAATAATTTTTTTCGAGTTTAAATAATTTTTTTTCAAAACAAAATTTTGAATCTTACTCAATTGAAATTTTTTTTAAAAGAAATTTATAAATTACACAACAAATTTAAATTTTTTTCGAAGTAAATTTAACACTTTTTAAAATAATTTTTCTACATAAATTTTAAATTTCTTTAAATTTTGACGTTTTGCACGTTTTTTTAAAATATTTTTTTTTTAAAATAAATTGTAATGTTTTCGACATAAATAAGCATTTTTCAGAATACATAAAGAAAACAAATCCAAACCAACTTTTAATTCAAAACCATTTCTTTAGAAAATAAAATACATTATTACTTTTAAATCACTAATTTTCCAAAAAAAAAAAATATCTTCAATTAGATTTTTTTTTTAATATTCAATTANTGCTACCCTATTTTGAAATAAAGAATATGTAGTTTTTTTTAAATATTTTCTTCTCTTTTAAATAAAGTTCTTTCTTTAAAAATAAAGGTTTTTTCAAAATAAATAATTTTTTTCGAGTTTAAATAAATTTTTTTCAAAACAAATTTTGAATCTTACTCAATTGAAAATTTTTTTAAAAGAAATTTATAAATTACACAGAACAAATTTAAATTTTTTTCGAAGTAAATTTAACACTTTTTAAAATAATTTTTCTACATAAATTTTAAATTTCTTTAAATTTTAACGTTTTGCACGTTTTTTTAAAATATTTTTTTTTTTTAATAAATTGTAATGTTTTCGACATAAATAAGCATTTTTCAGAATACATAAAGAAAACAAATCCAAACCAACTTTTAATTCAAAACCATTTCTTTAGAAAATAAAAAACATTATTACTTTTAAATCACTAATTTTCCAAAAAAAAAAAAAAAAATATCTTCAATTAGATTTTTTTTTTAATATTCAATTAAACTTTTTTTTGAAAAGTGATTTAAATTTTTATCAAAATAATTTAAACTTCTTTCCTAAATAAATTTTAATAATTTTTCTTAATAAATTTTAATCTCTTTCAATTCTAACGTTTTTCTAAAATAATTCTTTTAATAAAATAAATTTTTTACAAAAATATTTAATTTTTCAGAAACAAATTTTAGTTTTTATTTTAAATTAATTATAATTTGTTCGATAAAAAAGCACTTTTCAAAATACAAAAATTTCAAACCAACTTTTAATTTGAAACCGTTGTTTATAAAATAAAAANCTCTTTTAATAAAATTAATTTTTTACAAAAATATTTAATTTTTCAGAAACAAATTTTAGTTTTTATTTTAAATTACTTATAATTTGTTCGATAAAAAAGCACTTTTCAAAATACAAAATTTCAAACCAACTTTTAATTTGAAACCGTTGTTTATAAAATAAAAAACAATTACTATTTAAATAGCTAATTTTTCCAAATAATCTATTTATATACAATACTTAATAAGTTTCAATATAAATTTTTCATTTTTTAAAAAGTACCTTAAACTTTTTAATAACACTTAATTTTTTTTCTCCAAAGAGCAAGTTTCAAAGTTAAATTCGTAACCTTCCCGCTTTGAGCAAGATTAAAAACAATATAAAAAGTTTTGTTAAAAATGAACTGAAACAAATTGAATAAAACCGATATCTCGCAAAAAAAATAAATATAAGCTACACACTGATATTTAAAAGTATACTCACACGCATAAATAACTATGGTTAACGCAGTACATAGCAAAACAAAGAAATAACAAAAGAAACACTTAAATTGTCTACTTTGTTCAATAAGCGTACATGAGCTTGTTTTTTATGTGAGATATTTGTTTTTGTTTATACATATACTGCAACCTATATACGTATATTTTTTACTTAACAACAACATACGTATATTTTTTACTCAATGTAAAAGTTTGTTTAAGAAATTTTGCATTT
>NW_016190224.1:0-3794 GCF_001687245.7 Rhagoletis zephyria | reverse complement strand
AAAAATGTGATAAATATTTTTCGCTTCACTTTAAAACTCGGAGCGATAGAAATAAAAATGATGCCATTAACAAAATAAACTACTTTATATATACTCCACGTGCAAAGTCATCAGTGAGCCGAAAATTTGATGAGTTTATGGAGAAGAAAATGTAAATAACGCTAGCGCTCGCAGTGCTCTTAAAAAATATAACTCTTCCGAGAACACAGGGAAATATTTTACTTAGATTGTGGCCACTCTGAGTTTAGTTTTTGAATTCACCCGCGATGCAAATTTACATTGTTAGATCTAATTTTCACATTTAATTTTTTTACGAGCTTTGGGAATATTTAAAAATGTATCAGCAGGGGGTCCACCGAAACCAGTAAATTTTTGAAATGGGTCTACGAGAAAAAAAAAAATTTGAGAACTTCTGGTTTAGATAATGAAGATAACGAATTGGAAGCTGTGACCCGTAGCTCGTCGTTTTCAATGTGTTCTGAACTTAAGGCGCACGCTACAAATCAGAGGAGAATCTCGGTCAAACACTAACATATTGTGTAACAACACGAAGAGATTGAGGTGTTGTCTTAAAACACCGAGGCCGCGGGTTCAAATTCCACCACATGCAATCCTAACTATATTACAAATTTCTGCTCTTTAAAGCCCAATTAATATCGGGAAGAATTGTTAATAACATTGGCGCGTATTCATAGTCCAGCAACTAAGTTGAAACTAACAAAATTGCAACTTAAATTTAAGTACCAACTTAAAATTTACCTCTATTCATAGTCGCATTTCAGACTTCTACTAAGTAGTTTCGACTTAGTTTACGATATAGCAAAACGAGTGTGAAAATGTAACGTTTTTCTTTACGATATTTTGGAAAAATTACATTTTTATTAAATAATGTCAAGTTTGATCATCCGTTTATGTAATTTTTATTTTCATTGCATGATTATGCAAAAGAATAAGGTATCATTTTCTTGTTAATTGTGTGAAATAGCCAGAACGACCGCAGTGATGTGAAGTCGATGTTTATCGAAAGCATGCTGTGAAACATACAAATACTAGATATCTAAATGTTATGCACAAATTTACTTTAAAAGAACTAGCGTGAAACTAAAACACAAAACTTAAAACATCAAAACGGCCAAGCTTTTTACGCCAAACATTTAATTCAGAAACTGACAATAGAGAAAAGTAGGAGTTTAAAAAAATCGATGACAAATAAGCAAGCAAGAAAGAAACACAAAAAGTGTTCCACTGTCTCATCTTCTTCAAGGCAAGATGGGCAAATGGACTTGTCATTTACGCCTATCACAGTCAGGTGTTTGTGCCACGTNATGTCTCTCAGTCATTTCTGAGCGAAGTATTCACCCAGATTCTGATGGTGGCTTCGATTGCCGAAGGTGGGAGTGCTAAAACTGGTTGCGGACCGAGGAATGCCTGGTCTGAGCCAACTCTGGCCAAATGATCAGATGTCTCATAACCAGGTGCTCCAGAGCAACCTGGCACCCAGAGTAAAACAACCTCGTTATGTTCACCACCATATTTTAGTCGAGACTTGCATGGCCGAACTAGTTTGGAATACTTAAATAGGGGGCTGGTCAATGCCTTAAGTGCAGCCTGCAGTCACGTAAACTCCTTCCCCTCCACATATGTTCCACCACGTAGTCCATTACTTTGAGTATTGCAATTACCTCAGCCTGGAAGACCGAAGCATATTCCCCCCACAGAAAGTGAAGCTTATCTCCATTAACCTCGAAAACGACCCCAGATCAATACCCAGAGTCAGTTTTTGATCCGTCAGTGAAAATTCGACATTATGTGAGTCCGGTCTCAGCGATGGAATCAAACCAGAATTCAATCTCAGGGAAATCAACATAATAGAATCTCTTCAACAAAGGTAATGGTGGCATACTATCCTGTAGCATTGAAAAGATACAAGTGCTTAAATCTCTGCCGCCAGCAATTTTCGCCGCGCCTCACTCATTGTCATACCAGCATCCGGTTATTTTTAGTCTGCAGGTGGCCTTAAAACACAAAGTGACGGTAAGTCAAGAGCACTATACACCACTCATAAAAATTAAAGTTAAATAAAGAGGCTATCAAGCAACCATTTTGGTTCTTTACATGGAAACCAGATACATTTTCGTGGACCCCTAGGGGTCCACCTGGACCACTTTGGGAATCACTGATCTAAACGCTTTGTCGATGACGACATGACTTTTATTGACGATTTTTTTGAACGCGGCAGCGACATCATGAATTTGAATGAGTTAGACATAAAACAGGAGGAAGAACCTTATCTGTCGCTGGAAAAATAGAAATATATTTAATCTGGCAACAGCCACAGTCGTCGCGTAGCCCGGTCGTCGCCAAGATAATTATCTACTTAAGAGTACGTGTTAAAATAATTTGACAGCTGTGTCCGTAGCTCGTCGTTTTCATTGTATTCAGGCTATTAATGTTATGGCACAAAAAGGAGTCTCTACAGTTTTATGTCGACTTTGAACGGCGATTTTGTTTTAATGGAAAGCTGTTTTTCATTTTCAAGCGTTGCGCACTTCTAACCATTACACCACAGCGGCCTATATACGAGACCTATATTCAGATAATTTTTTTGGATTTTGGTATCGCTATTTGGAATATCGAGTCTTTTTATTCCAATACTAGCGTACCTGGCGAACTTCGTTCCGCCCAAAATTTATTTCTTTATCCAAATATCTGTTGCAAAGTTTTCACCATAATTCAAGTACACATATGGTTTTGTGGTCGTCAGAAAGCATATCCTATTCAATTCCACCTATAAGAAAAAAGTATCCTATATGTTAATCCAGGCCAAATTTCAAACAAAACGGAACATACTAGAAGAAGAAATGGATCCAATATGTTAATCTAGGAAAAGGCTACCTATGTACTAAATTTCAAGCAAATCTGACGATAAATACAACTTTTTCGAATAGATCTGTCTCTGGTCCACTTCACGGAAAAAAAGAATCATATATGCTAATCTAAGCAAAAAGCTACCTGCATATCAAATTTTAAGCAAATCAGACCATAAATACGTTTTTTTCGAATAGATCANTTCAACTTCCTGGAAAAAGGTCATATATGCTAATCTAGGCAAAAAGCCACCGACGTACCAAATTTTAAGCAAATCGGACCATAATAAGACTTTTTCGAATAGATCGGTCCCTGGTCCACTTTCCGGAAAAAAGGATCCTATGTGCTAATCTAAGCAAAAAGCTACCTACGTACCAAATTTTAAGCAAATCGGACCATAATAAGACTTTTTCGAATAGATCGGTCCCTGGTCCACTTTCCGGAAAAAAGGATCCTATGTGCTAATCTAAGCAAAAAGCTACCTACGTACCAAATTTTAAGCAAATCGGACAATAAATACGATTTTTTCGATTAGATCGGTCCCTGGTCCACTTCCCGGAAAAAAGGCTTCTATATGCTAATCTAGACAAAAAGCTACCTATATACTTAATCTTAAGCAAATCGGACCAAAATTACGATTTTTTCGAATAGATCGGTCCCTGGTCCACTTTCCGGAAAAAAGGATCCTATGTGCTAATCTAAGCAAAAAGCTACCTACGTACCAAATTTTAAAGAATCGGACCATAAAAACCATGTTCGGGACGGGGTGAAATGGGGGCTGGGAATTCCTCTTGAATTCCGCGGCAAACGAGGATCGAGGAGGTGCCGAAACCCTAAGTCCTTCGAGGTTGAATTAAACCGCAAAAAATTCGCTCAACAAATTAAATGAAACACTTCACTGTTTTCACTATTGTATGTATAAGTTA
>NW_016190223.1:0-3794 GCF_001687245.7 Rhagoletis zephyria | reverse complement strand
AGGTAGCCGGGTATTTGCATTTATTTTCTTCCATTATCATTTTAGCTTTCATTTATTTGTTTTTTTTTTGTTTCTTTTTCAGGCCATGACCAGGGATATGATGACTTGACATTACTTCAAAATTGTTTAACCACACTCGAACAAATTGGTTTTTTTTTGTCGCTTTTTTTTATTTGCTGCCAATTTTTATCTGTGGTTAAGCAAATACTTAACTTTAGCGTAACCTTTCAATTTAACCCTTTCCCCTGCAATCATTTAGCTTTTGGTTTCATTTCAACAAATTGTCGTGTGCTATGCAATGATAACCTTTCCTTGGTTGTAAGCGATTGCTCACTTGGGCTTCGAAAAGTGTAAACTCATTCGTGTTGACATATTGACTTTTGATTTTATCAATTCACCCTTTTTTGGTGGACCACAAATGGCATGATTTAGCGGAAGTGAAGAAAACTAGTTAAGTTACAGTCAGCTGT
The DNA here is from genome assembly GCF_001687245.7 of Rhagoletis zephyria. Lineage (NCBI taxonomy): Eukaryota > Metazoa > Arthropoda > Insecta > Diptera > Tephritidae > Rhagoletis > Rhagoletis zephyria. The sequence goes on along the minus strand of NW_016190223.1, from coordinate 3,324 downwards.
AACTAAAAGGCCTTTGGTAAAACAAGACGAAGTAAATACATTGATATGTATATTTTACACAGCACCAAGGTAGCTTTAAGCTGCCAATGCGAACAGTTTGGTAACCGTGAACAAAACATGGTTACTTAAAAATACATCAGAGGCTAAGGAACGGTCAACATATTGGACTTCTCCGGGGTAACATAGATCAAACAAGGTGAAATATTTTTGAAATGAACCGAATGCCATTCACATCGATCAAGGGAATGAAACCTAGCCATAGCTACCTAAACATTTTCATGAACGGCTCTAAAATGGTAACATGAGTGGGTGCCCGGTTATAATGCCGGGAATCGAACGTCAGGAGTACCGTAAGGTTACCGCACCATTGCAGCATATTTCAAGCATCGGTTTTCGCATTGAGGATAGCAGCAAAGCTAGCCTACACCGAAACGACAATCAATTCAGAAGTAAACCTATACGAACACAGTCAGGCAGCGATTAGGGCAGTTACTTCTTATAGTATTTCATCCAAAAACGTACTTCGCAGGCGGAAGGCCATTAACAGGCTGGCCGAGGGTGCCCGTCCGAAAGGGAATAGAGGGTAATTAAATATCAGATGAGACTGCCATGAGCGGCACCAGTCTGACTCTCGAACAGACAAACTACATTCGTATACCACTTAAGCACTTGTACAAGGAAATAAACGATAATATCATCAGGTAGGTGGAATGAATTAACTGCAAAAATGATGTGCGAAAACAGCCGATACAATTATACTCGATTCTTGTTATAAATTTGCTACCAAAGAAAGATTGCAGAGTTGCACATATCCTGGTGGGTGCTCAGACACAACAAAAAATGGGTACCACTGATGTGAACAGGTTCACAAAGTGTCGTGAGCGGGAGGCCAGAGAAACCTTGGAGCATCTTCTTGGCCGGTGTCCTGCAGTGTCAAAAATATGACTAAAATGTTTTGGAGCCTGCCAATTCTAGAAGCTAGAGGATATCTCAAAAGTAGAGCTGGAATTTCTACTGAAATTCGCAGAAAGCGTTGACATCCTTTGTAATGCCAGCTTTAACGCGTAAAAACGCGTTTGAACTGGCAACGTTAAGCCTTCACCGGTCTAGGTGCGGCTCTACGCCGTCCAGATAACCTAACCTAACCTATAACTCGCTGAGTTTAGGTGGTCAAAGTCAAACTTTTGTCGAATTTTTTTAAATCTAATATTTTTAAACCCTGGTAGCGGCCTCTAAAAATCATTTTGAAATTTTCGTAGATGTCTTTTTATTGTACGTAGGAAAAGCTAAATGGATGTGTAATACAAAATAAGGATTTTGATATTTTAAGGACCACCCTATTAGCCAACAACTAGAGAGAAGTTAAAGTCACTACAGCCGGAAATAGTCTAATTAATCCGAAAGAGAAGAATTTTATTTTTTAGAGTAATCTGTACTTCCAATTCACTTAAAAATTTAAAATCGAAATGGGGTCATTGAGAAGTACTATAAACTTGAAGGTATCAGCGAATCGAAATAGTTCGTGTCAATGGTTCAGGCGGAAAACTAGTCTAAACTGTACTGAACATTCATCCAGTTCACTATTCTACTCGAACAGTTGGGTCGTGTATACGTCACATTACATCGACCTTGGTGAAGCAATTGGAGCGTGTATTATTTGCCTATATCGACTTTGTCGCGTTATCGTTTTCGCTGGCAATTAAGCAGCCATAAAGAACAAGGTGCTTTATATTCGGAATAGCAGAGGAGGAAAAATTCGAGAAGCCAAATTTTCCGTGGTATCGGGTTTCGATAAGAGTATTTGTTTCGCGATACCTACTCAGTACTTGGTACTTAGCATCGGTCAAAAAGTATCGAGTATGTACTTGTATTTACTCGTATCGTTTCATCTCTAGAGTTAAATTCTTTGATATGCATGAAAGGCAGAAGCCTTTCGTTTAGCCGAAACCCGAAATGTCTGTACGTCATTTCTAATGAACTGAATATATATAGCTGGTCAGCTAAACTTCTATCGTACAGGTTAGAGAGCAGAATCGACCGGTACGTTTTTATGTTCGGTCACTGGTATTCCGGTCCAACCGTAGGCCATTTGTCGCGTTCGTCGATCGGTAGGGCGGAAGATGGGTATGCTGAGCATATCAGTGGAATATGCTGCTCGAGCTCGAATGAGTATCGTTAAAATAGAAGATAAACATCTAATTTAGCTTTTCAGCCCCTTTTTGATCTCGCTAGAATATTTTCGATGTGGACACAAATAGATATGTATGTATATGTGTGGGAAGCAGGCCGCAGTTATACACATTTCAGGAAACTTAGTTGAAGCCAACTTAAATAGAAAAAATACCCTCAAGGTAATCTTACCGAACAAGTCCGTTTGCTAGATGTCAATTACTATAGAACAGCTGACGCTCATGTCCGCTCAGCATTATGCGTAAAAGGGATATATGCAACACTAAGTCCTTTCTAGCCTGATTTGGTTAGCATACAAAGCCTCAACTGCTGATTTTTGTGGGGCTTTTGAGTGCGCACTCACTTGGAATGCAAGTGGTAAGACTAATATCACACTTGATTGGGTTATATGAAGTTGAAGTCATCGCAACGCTTTCTGATAAGCTGATCAGCTTTTGTAATTTTGGCATTTAAGCATATGGTCTCAAAGCTCTTAAAAGGCCTATATGAGTTCTCTTAAGTAGGCAATTTCCGCCTACAAAACTTCGCTATCGGCACTCTGCTGTTACAATAGATCACTTTTTAATGGCTCAAGGGCTCCTTAGCAGCACTTTAACTAAGGCTCGATAACGCTCTATGCCGTTCTGATTATAGTTCCGATTCCTTTATTTGTTTGTAGGCCGTTCTCAGTAAAAAAAAAATCTAGTTCTTTTCTGATTAAGAGACTATGGTCCATGTTTTGCAAAGCACATAGTATGTACTCTAAATTCGAAAGCTTTTTCGAATATTCACTCACATTTCTATTCAAAATCTCAGCAGAAATTATTTCCTGAGCTACGCTTAACGACTTAAAGGCAAGGTATTAAAAACTCAATAGCGTTAGCAAAGAAGGAAAATGCAAATCGAAGGTATTAGCAAGATAATTACGTGTCCTACCGTACATCGAGGAGCAGAACTAACCGGACATTGCCACCGCCATAGCCATCTAATTAATTGGCTTGTATTGAATGAAATGCAAGCAATAGCAGCAACAACGAAACTGAAAATTTGCTGTCACTAGAAGGTATTTCTGAATTGCAACAGCCACTGCGTTGTCGCCAGTGCGTTTTTACATTCAACAAGAACAACAAACCCAGAAATAGTACACTAAATCAC
>NW_016190222.1:0-3794 GCF_001687245.7 Rhagoletis zephyria | reverse complement strand
GGCTGTGTGCGCTGCTGTGGAGGATGCCGCCCTGTGGTGGTAGTGGGTGCGGTCGCAATTGGGGTTTGCGACCGAGCAGCGAAACACGGGCCCTCGAAGTTCCTCGGCCAATCACGCGTGGTGCGCAGACCTGAACATGCCCTAAAGTGGCACCAGCCAAGGCAGGTGTTGCACTTGACTGATGTCACGTTACGGAATATCCTGGTCTGACATACCGTGCAGATTGTAGGAGGAACCAGGAGTTTTTGGCGGCTGCGTGTGGGATGTGGTGCGGTTGTGTCTTGTGTGGTCTATGTGTCGTGGTGCTGTGGTGTTCGTGTTGAGCTGCTCAGGTGGACTGGGGTTAGCTTTGTTTGAGCAGCAGGCGGCAACAAATGAAGTGGTCCACTGCCGATGGATCCGTAGTCCTGAGCAGACTATGAAGTGACTCCACCCGTCGCAAGCACTGCACTTGACTGAGGTGGAGCTATACTGTAGTCGTCTCTGGCATACACAGCAGGTGTAGGTTTCTGGCCCTGGATTTTACGCGATGCCAGCCCTGAGTAGAAGAATACGTAGCAAATGTAGCCCTATGGACGAACAACTTCTGAGATACTTCGCCGACCTAAATGGGGTTAGAACGCCGAAACAACAGCCCTCGGTCGGGTAAAGCCCGAGTCATTCCGGTACGTAGAACCGGCAGTCGTGGGAATGTCTGGTCTTTAGTCAAAAGATGTAGCGAACAGCATTCGTATTTCTGGGGTATATTTAAGGTCGCTGGATCCAAATATACTAATCTGTTTTTCATATTAGTTATACTTTGCAAATTTTTGCAAATTTTGGAAGAGTTTCGTGAGCTATAATACGAAAATTTTTATTTTCCTTCACCATGTGGAAAAATTTCATTGATGCAAATGAATGTGCAAACACTGAACTAGCACAAATTGGACCAACACTAATTAGTTTACTTATTATTATGCATGCAATAGGAAAATTGCAATTACATAAGTGAAGTTCACATAACTTTTTGTTCAACATTTTTATTCTTTTTAAATAATTTTGTTTTAATTTGAAGGCTTTTTATCACATTATTATCAAAAATCAGTAACAGTAAGTCTCGCTTTCAATTTGGTAATTATTACATACCGATCGAGTAATATTTGTCAAGGTTATGTCAAAAAAAAAGAGATGTATCTCTGTATTTTTTCGATAAAAATTTCTCTTAAATTCTATAAATATCTTCGAAATATAAGCAAACGATTACGGAAAAGTGTGCCATGTATTGACTTGCTTCGTTGAAGTTGAATACAAAGCTTTATCTCCAATTGGAGAGTCCCAAGAGGATAGTGCATTTACCTACGCTCACTTTTGGACATAATGAAATTAACTAAAATATTTACATATCGAAATCGTCGTTTAACGCGTATCGTCGTTCTGCAAAACCGCGTAACTGCCATTTGCTGCCAAAATTGGATTTACTCACACAAGCTCTTGGCTCCATCCTTATCCATTCGTCCTGACATATACTAACCAGAAATGCGATTGCTTTATAAAAAAGGGAACCATTCTGAATTATGAAAATAATTTATGCAACCTCACATAGGCATTTTTGCATTTTGTTGATACGCGGTTTTGTACTTTAAACGACGATATGTTTGTATATCTAAATACTAATTGCGCGCTCCTACTATCATATAACGGTAAATTTAGAGACCGCGAAAAATGTGCTTTTTCGGTGACTAATGAATCCATTCCGCTACAAGTTTCAAGAATACATAAATGGACTTAAAATAGCCGTTGCTCACCTAAATTTTATTTAGTTAATTTTTTGTATGTGTTTCAAACTACTATTTACTTACTAATCAAATGATTCCTAATCTTGGACAGCCGTATTTAATTTCATTTACACTATTTCGAATACTGACCAAATTAGCGTGGCCAAGTCGATGGCCCTTTAAATATTATACAAACATCCGAAAACCTAAAAATCTTTGAAATAAATCTCGTCCATTTTTTTCATTTTCACTTGGTTNGCTTCTAAATATCTCGACAACTTGTAGTCTTATTGAAAAATGATATATGGACGCCAGATACTAAATTTAATAACCTTTCACTTGATATCTGGTCTAGTTTATAACAATGAACGCATTCCCTAGATATTACCAGCCAAAGTATAATTTTTCGAATTCATAAACTTTGAATTAATTGCGCGGTCTAAAGATATGTTTTAAATTAATCTTTCGTGGCCATTTATTATTGGCTTAGACCTAAGATACCACGATATTACTATTACAGTAAGATCAAATGCTTTTTATTTGCCAACATACAAAATTGTAACAGCCTAATACGTACATATATTGTGGATGGCGTATCCGGAGTTATATGCACAAGAAATGTTGAAAGGTATTCTGCACAAAAATACTGTTTATCGAGTTTACATTTCCGGTGTCAAAATGCAAATTTTAGACCATTTTCCTATGGTTCCCCAGAGGTGTGTGAAAGGTTTCGAGTGGTCACTTTTTACCAAACTTTTTACGGATGCCATCCGCACGGATCCCATCCAATTGGCACTGTCATAACAAGTGAGTGTGAGGTTTAGATTCGTGCGAATGCCATCCTTCGGATCAGAATTGTCAATTATCCTAGGAATGTCATTCGCATGATACAAATCCTTTACACTGGCTTGTTATTACAGTGTGATTCGGATAAGATTCGTGCGGATGGCATCCGTCGGATACCGTAATAGGTAATACTATTTCGCATAGGCAAAATGAAGTGTGTAGTGGCAAATTGTAAAAGTGAAAACAAAAGGCAGGCGTGGGATACATATAAGTTCTTTTTTTTGCGCATATCTACATACATACATATAACTTCATGCACAACCGGCATGTGCTGAAAATCGTACTTAGCTAAAGCGCTACATGCACAAAATCATTGCTACGTGTTCTTAAATAAACTTTGTACATATTCATATTTATTAATTCCTGCGAAATTGGACCATTTAATATGGACATTAACAGATTTTTCCGCATTGTTCAAATTTTTTCCTTCGCGTTTTACTTGTCTCTCGCTCAATTGCACCAAAATGACGTCACGCAAAAAGTATGCTCAAAAATCCTCTGAGGATTCATTTCATTTGTTTAGAAATTCCTACAACAATAAAACAAGCTACATAAAAATTAAAAAAAAATTATAAATAACCAAATTTTGTTGTTTTCTAGAAAACATTTCTTATATTTATACTATTGTTTATGCACATATATATATGGACATTAGCTTTAATCGAAAAAAACATCTTAAGCTGCAAGCGTAGAAGAAAAACATTGCTCGCTATTTTTTTATTTTAGTGTACATTAAAAAACAAATGAAGTTGAATTATTAGTTGTATTATCCAAAATGTAAAAATTCAAAACATCAGTCTTATTTCATACTTAACGTATTGCGGATTGAAATTACCAGCTTGCGCAACCATCGGCTGTGGTTCAGAAGTGAAATGTTTTGCATTTTTACATTTTGGAATTTAGTGTGTATTTCGTAGTGCCACATGCACTGCACACATTTACTGGATATTCAAGTTTGTTTTTCGCTTTTTTGCTTTAAATTTTATGTAAAGTACGTGCGTAACATTAAACTAAAATCATGAACATGAGGGAGTGTAGGCTGCATTTAATTATTTTTAATATTTTTTATTTTTTCCATATTACTCTCCTCTACGTCATATTGCAAGTTCTTCGGTTTTTTGTTAAACTTCCTTGCGCTTCCACTCTTAAAATTTTAACGCTCTAATGATTCTTCTTATTCTTCTTCTTCTTACG
>NW_016190221.1:0-3795 GCF_001687245.7 Rhagoletis zephyria | reverse complement strand
GTAGAACAGAAGCTGATTACAGTACGTTTAGAGTTTTCTTTGTCACTGGAACAAATGGATAAATATGTACATACAAATGTACATTACCTTCGCACTCATACCACCTGTTGTACCATTCAAAGGACAATCAAATTTGGCGAGCTTGCAACAAAACAGACAATGTGAAAATTCCCACCCAGCAATTTGTTGTGACCCTTGAAGAAAAAATAACCATTAAATTTTGCAGGCGTAAACGGACAACGGACGGCATGTAGTAGCCTGAATGTAGTTTTCTGCACGCATTGTTTAGTGCAAACGCCAAAAATAAAGCGGAATCGGACTCACAGACACCACCGCTTTGTGCAGAGGTGTATTTCTTCAATGATAAAAAAACCCGCTAAAATTTTAAAACTGACTGCCTTTAGTGGTGTGAAAAAGTAATGCAACGGCTGCGATTGTGGTCACACTTAGTTCGTGGAAAGCTTATTTAGAAGGAGTATATACGCAGTAGACCACTAGCGAGTAATGAGAGACGAGCCATTTACATACATATATGTATATATTTATTTACATACTTATGTATGCATATTGACATAATTACATTAATGGCAGAAGAAAAGAGCCCAATACATATATACGCTGAAATCACATAATCATTACCGTTGTGTGACCGCAGCGCAGTTGAATAAAGAAGGAACGTACGACACTCGTTGCCCTTTGTAAGAGTCCCTATCTTCACTTTTTCTTTTACGTTATGTGTTTTTTACCTTAATTCATATCGTCATTGGACACGAATAAAGGAGAGCTAGTGTTTTGACGGCGAAAAAAGACAGGTAAAAAAAAGATAACGAAAAAACTCGCTTAAAAAAAATGTACGTAAAAAGACGCTTAAGGAAAACTTCGGCGAAGAAAGACGCGAAACCTAGTTGACGGCGAAGAAAAACGCGTAAAAGAAGGACTGTCACTTTAGAGAATTTACGTACTGTTACTCCCGCAAACATAGTTTCACTGCGAAAATAAGTTTACGCATCTTTCTTCGCCGTCAACTTGTTAAAAGCATAAACAGACGGCAGCGTTGATCCGGATAAACTTGGGAATTAACTGCAGTTGATCCGGATTAAGTCCGAGTTAATACAGATCGTCGCTGCCGTCTGTTTAAGCTTTAAGATTCTTGCCTCGCTGAAGTTTTTTTCGTGGTCAACTTTTGAGCTTGCGCCTTTTTCGTGTCTAGTAATATGCGAATGATTCGCATCGTTTTAAACATTCACATTGACTTTCGCATTGGCATGAAATTATGCGAATGCGAATACTCAACAAGTTCTGCTAAAAGTCTTATAAGCAACCTGGAAGGAATTTTGCATTACTCGATCGAAAGAAGAGGCTCGGATATGGAATCTGGGGACATTAAAAAATGTGAAATTGGTGCTCAATGGATGGCAATGGATCTTAAGGAAAAAAGGTTCGATTTGTGGATCTGGCTCGCAAATAATTAAGCGCTCGACCCGCCAGCGGCCGTATATACGAGCCTCTGAGAAATCGCCTCATAGGCAAAAAGGTGGCAAAATTACTTTTTCTGAAATATAATTTGTCTCTTTTGAACTTTGACTACATATTAGATTAAAACAATTTTGTATATTCCAATTGTAATTTTTACAATTTGTAAGTTATAAAAACAATAACTTAAGTTGTTTATAGCATTCGCGAATGTGAAATACATACATACATATACTGTGTAGGTATGACATTCGAAACATCCCTGATGCACACATTCAGCCAGTGGACACTGTGGACTGTGTATGATGATTTGTGGAACTAACAGAGAGAGACAAGCAACGTTTCGGCATATTCAAAATTATGAAAAACAATAAAAATGACAAACGATTACTCTGCAATTTCGCAACCGACTACAGTTAAATAAATGAAATTGCATTCAATTTTGTGCTTGAACCGGGAACAGGCGGACTCCCACAGTGTGTTGGATACTGTTTGTTTGTACATAAGTTGAAATGAACAAAAGTCAACTACTGGCCAAAAACGAAGCAGCGATCAAAAAGGCATGCAGAAAAAGCAAAAAAATATAAAAAATACAAATGTCAAGTGACAAAGCTGAATTGGGCAAGAAGTAGCATTTCTGCCAGCAGGAAATTTATGATTTTCAATAGTCTGAATGTAATTAATTTGTAAAAACGAGTATTATTGCATTTTGCCTAAGCGGGACACATTTTTTCTACGTTCAGGTTACAATAAGAAGTAGAATGCAACCGGCAACAGCAGAAAGACAGCCACGCGATAGTACTATAAGCAAACTAACAATGCTGGTTATCTGAGAGGTATCGAATTACGGTCAACGGTAAAATAAGCATTAAATAGCAAAGCAGCTAAAGGCTTTAAGAAAATGCAGAGAAGAAGAAGAAAACAACAAGGTATCATCACTGGAAGCTAGAATCAGCGCTGCAAGCTTCACTGTCCGACAAAAAGGCTCAAACGTTTATAACATTACCACGAAAAAACTTCTTTGGCGTCTGTGGCGCTAATGCCCCGCAGTACGCGCCAGCTGCCACAGGATCAGCCCTCTCAACATCACCTTAAGGTCTTAGGGAGCGTATTGTGTGACAGAGCCTCCTTATCAGTGACCTTGTAAAAAAGTTGTCAAAGCTCAAAATGCTCTATATAAGAAAAATTTCCAAGAACGCTCTACTTCAGAATTTGACTGAAGAACGCTCTATTTCACTTATTTATTCGAAAAATAAATACTTTGTTATTAGATTGATTTTGAATTTCTAAAAACTTGTTAATCTTTTTCAAAAATATTTTTAAAATGAATCCATTTTAAACCGCTTTCGTGTGACACCTTCATTGTATTTTATCAAACTTATTACGTAACTGATCCTTAATTTTGAGAAAAGTGGCACCTCTCTTGAAGAATTACCCTATGTGTTAATCCAGGCTAGAAACTGTCTGTGAAATAAGTTCAGCAACAAGCGTACCCACTCATAAACTTTGTATGTATGTATATACTGCATACCAGGGATATTGCGAATATTTGCATTCGCATTCGTTATGCGAACAATTCGCACCATTTTACACATTCGCATTCGCATCAAATCATACGAATCTTGTGTCGATGTGAATGTGTACATGTCCACTCTAATATTGTTGAAATGGCTCTAAGTCTGTATAACCATGGTGCGGACAATAACTGGCTTTTGTCTTCAGGCGCTAAACGGTCAAGTAGTATATCAAGCAACATTGAAGGGCCTTTAACATGTGCTGCTTAAGGTCTTATATGCAATGTAGAAATAATTGTAGATTCCTCCAGCGAAAGCGAAGGCTCGGATGTAGAATCTTAAGTCATTTAAAAATGTGAAATTAAAGTTCAATCGAAGGCCTATCTTAAAGGAAAATGAGCTCATCTTGGTGAAAATTCTCTCGATAGGTTGAAAATTAAACTAAAATACGACAAATTGACAGATATACGAGCCTCTAAAAAATCGGCTCATGGGAGAAAAGGCAGCAAAATTCCTATTTTTCAAATATAATATGCCCCTTTTGAACTTTGACTACTAGACTAAAACACTGTATAGGTTAAGCACTCGTTCAATGTTCTAATAATTTACAAAATGTTTAAGTAATAAATATAATGATGGCTTAAGTTGAATTCAGCTATTTTAGTGTTATTCCTAACGTTCGCAATCGCATTTGCACATTCTCATTCACATGTGCATTCGCGAATATGAAAAATATGACATTCGAAACATCCCTACTACATACACACATATGTGTATGCATGTATACATATGCAATTATTTGTTCCCT
>NW_016190220.1:0-3795 GCF_001687245.7 Rhagoletis zephyria | reverse complement strand
TACTAATGCATGAAAATCCTAACCTCAAAAAAATCACCCGTTAGTAAGCGTTATCCCCTCAGATATTAGTATAAGGTTGCCACTTATTTTCGATTCTACAAAATTTAGTTAAAATAACTTAACATAATAAAAGGTATTTTTAAGCAGATTAAGCGAGAAATGTTTTCGTAGAGAGTTGCCACTTTTTTAAATAAAATCTTTTATCCTATTAATTTCAATAAGAATTTTTTAACCGACTTCAAAAAAGTAAAGGTTATCGTTGCGTGAACATATTTTTTTATGTATGTTACCACATAACTTTGAACCTCGTTAACCGATTTCTATTAAGGTGGTACCTCAGACAGACTCGCCCATCAAAAGCCGAATTTAGAGACAATGGAGATTTTAATACTGATTCAAATGAAAACTGTTTGTTCGCCGTTCCGTCGCCATAATCCATACTTGTTTGAAGCATTTTTGTTCTAAATGAATCGGACGATGTTATCTTTGTNTCATTCATATTCATATAAGGTTGCCACCTATTCGAAATTAGTTGCGAATTTAATAAAATATCATAATATGGGTATCAAATGGAGGGTATTTTAAAAGTTGATGCCACCTATTTTTCATCATCTTTTGGTTTTTTTTGCTTAGAAAATTAAGATACAATCAACATTAATTTTTATAGGCAGTGAAATAAAGCTCTTAAACATTGCTTTGCTTATATAGTAAGCGTTATCCCCTCAGATATTAGTATAGGGTTGCCACTTATTTTCGATTCTACAAAATTTAGTTAAAATAACTTAATATAATAAAAGGTATTTTTAAGCAGATTAAGCGAGAAATGTTTTCGTAGAGAATTGCCACTTTTTTAAATAAAAATTTTTATCTTATTAATTTCAATAAGAATTTTTTAACCGACTTCAAAAAAGTAGAAGGTTATCGTTTCGTGGACATATTTTTTTATGTATGTTACCACATAACTTTGAACCTCGTTAACCGATTTCTATTAAGGTGGTACCTCAGAGAGACTCGCCCATCAAAAGCCGAATTTAGAGACAATGGAGATTTTAATACTGATTCAAATGAAAACTGTTTCTTCGCCGTTCCGTCGCCATAATCCATACTTGTTTGAAGCATTTTTGTTCTAAATGAATCGGACGATGTTATCTTTGCAGGTGTGAAAGGCGTCTTCACCCGCTAAAACATTTTTCTTGAACCTTGGATCTAATAAAGTGAAAACTGCTAAAATAATACTTTACCGTTGCGATAAGTTCAAGGTTTTAGCCGATATCATATAAAATAGCAATAAAATTAATTTTGTTTGTTCCTAAATTTGAAATATATAATGGCGAAGATTTAATGGAAAGAATCGGTATCGTGTACCGAAAAGAAAGTATTNCGTTGCGATAAGTTCAAGGTTTTAGCCGATATCATATAAAATAGCAATAAAATTAATTTTTTTTTCCTAAATTTGAAATATATAATGGCGAAGATTTAATGGAAAGAATCGGGATCGTGTACCGAAAAACAAGTATGGGGTACCGAAATTTTTTGAAGTATTGGGTACCGATTTTTGGGTTACTACAATTTAGCACGTCACTATTATAGAATTCTGAGAAATTATTTTTGGGTATCAACACTGTATTTTTAACCGACTTAAAAAAGGAGAAGGTTATCAATTCGTCGGGATATCCAATTTCTATAATTATTTTTTTACCCGAAAGGTACTAATTTGGTTTAGATCCGATCATAGGATCATGAAGAAATTAACGGTAATACGCGAAGGTATTTTTTTTTTGTGGATGTCATCATATCTGCATGGTGCTTCAAAATCAGATTATATTTAAAAATTGGCTTGACTCCGGACTAATCTTCACTAAATTTCAAATTTATATTTTACTGTAAAAACCTGATTTCATTGAAATCGGATAACTTTTGAAATTTNGAGAAGGTTATCAATTCGTCGGGATATCCAATTTCTATAATTATTTTTTTACCCGAAAGGTACTAATTTGGTTTAGATCCGATCATTGGATCATGAAGAAATTAACGGTAATACGCGAAGGTATTTTTTTTTTGTGAATGTCATCATATCTGCATGGTGCTTCAAAATCATATTATATTTAAAAGTCACTAAATTTCAAATTTATATTTTACTGTAAAAATCTAATTTCATTGAAATCGGATAACTTTTGAAATTTATTAAATCCTTACCTTATTTCAAATATCTTCCTTTGTTCCTAAGTGAATATAGAGCATGAACTAAATTTCATAGAAAGCGCACCATGTCTATTTTTGACCGCAGCTTATAAAGGAACGTTACACTATGCGCCTTGCCTTGCAGGGAATCTCGCGCTGCTGATTGGCTTAAATTGTGTTGTGTTGGTTTTTTTCTTGACTTCGTACAAGTGTCCAATTCTGTCACTTTAAAAAAATTATCGTTTTTTTTGGATAAAAAATCTGCAGCGACAGTAGAGAGAAAAAATAAATATCAGCTTTCAGCGGTTGAGTCGGTCAATATTGATATTATTAATAAGCTTGTTCACATCTAAACACACACATGTGCATACTATATTTTGCTAATGACTTTGCAATTAATAGGGTCACATGTGGTGAATTAAATTAAAGGTAATTAAGTACTCGCACGCGTAATGACGTATGTATGTACCTTCAGTCAGTTGCCAAACTAATTTATTGTTTTCGGTTCCAACCCGTTAACTTTGTTCAAAGTACCGCTTAATCCATTTTATTCTTATTCATCGCCATATTTGGATGGAACCGTTTGACGGTTTTAAGTAAACGATTCGAAGAGGGTGCGCCGCTTTGAGAGTGTTGGACCTTCAAGGCTGTTAGGATCAGTCAGGCGGCATGCAAAGCGTTAAAAATTGCAAGACACACGAAATAATCAATATACTCACTAAGCTATGGACCGGATTAAGTGAAAGTGCGTTTTTAGTTTTTGTCTAAGACGTCAGAATTTTTTAAAAGGACTTTCAAAGATATGTTTAATCCAAAAAATTATTTAAAAAAATCTGGAATATGGAATAATATGGGTACCATATGAAGAGTAAATTTTGTAAATCTTTTGGTTTGCAAGGACGAATAGGTATTGAAAAGGTCCTTTTACCTAATTTTATTTTTTAAGCTAATAAATTTGGAAGCGCGAAATTCTAAGATGTGGTCGTATATATATTAGTTCTTAGTACACAATTTTTTTAAAAATACTTATTGCAGATTTACAAGGATATTCAGGGATAAAATTTTAAAAGGCGTTTTCCAGTATGATATATTTTGGAATGAATTTCCGTCATCCCTTGTCAAATTTGGTTTGATTCAGTACCTATTCTACAGTATATAATACCCACATTTTTCTTATATAATACCCACATTTTTATTTTACATAAAACTGATTTTTTTTTTTAATTTTTTTTTTAATAAATCAAATTGTTGAAATTTCCGTAATCCTTAAAACAAAAATCCTGATGTTAGAGAGAAAAACTAAAAACAAAGTTTGCCTATTTTCGGCCCCTAGTTTCGCGAATATATTATTTTTTCCTGTCACACGGTGTTACAGTTGAGAAAATTGTTATCACAAGCTAATGAGATTTTTAGAACGGTTTCAATTGAACTAACACATCAATGTCAGATTGAATGAACATGCATTTAGTTCTATGTTTCTTTCTAGTTTTTTTCTGATAGTGTTTTCAATGGTTTCTAATAGTTTTAGAATCTGTTAGACACAAATCTCAGTCAAAGCATGGGTACGTCTGACGACAGCCTTAGTGGTACGTGCTGCATTTATAGTGGTTGTCA
>NW_016190219.1:0-3795 GCF_001687245.7 Rhagoletis zephyria | reverse complement strand
TGCTGTGCCCAATCCACAAGAAAGGTGACCTCGCCATTCGCGCCAACTACCGCGGGATCAGCCTTCTAGGCATAGGTTACAAGGTCTTATCGAGCGTACTGTGTGAAAGACTTAAGCCCACCGTCAATGAACTGATTGGGCCTTATCAGTGTGGCTTTAGACCTGGAAAATCCACCATAGACCAGGTATTCACAATACGCCAAATCTTAGAAAATACCCGCGAGAAAAGGATCGACACTCACCACCTATTTGTCGACTTTAAAGCCGCCTTTGACAGCACTAAAAGGAGTTGCCTATACGCCGCTATGTCTGAATTTGGCATCCCCTCCACTTAAATTCCAGTCGTCGGGCATGCGTTCATCTGACCATATTCTGGAAGGTTCTATCACCTTTTGCTTAATTGCGGTAGGTGCTCAAACTTCCCAAAATCAGTTTTTCCTGTTCATCAAGGGCCTTTTTCTGTATCACGAACGATAGGCAACACGAACGATTCGTCTGCAGTGGAATGCTTCAAAAATTAGTCCGGCGGCATCATTCTAGCCTGTTTAAATGCAAGCGAGGCCATTGCAACATAATATACGAAAAGCAAGACGAAGACGATCGATAGTAGAGTAATAAAATCGCAATCAGAGATGTTGTCGTCTGCAGACGAATCGTTCGTGTTGCCTATCGTTCGTGATACAGAATAAGGCTGTAAATGACTATAAGTTACCAATGGTCACTGACCGTCAAGCAAAGGTGCAGGAATTTTCAGGGATGGTATTCGAGATTTTTAGCCTTAATCTAAGCCTCAGTGGAAGGTTCTACCACCCTTTGTTTCTTTGCTAGAGCTTCTCAAATGTTGCAAAAACGGCAATTTTTTGACACTTTGACCTTGTTTTTCTTAAAATCTGGAGCTGATGGAAACTCTATGCTTACGAATTCGTAATCAGCATGAAACAATTTGTCAAAAATAGCGTTAACATTTGCTGCAATATATTATTTTCTATTTTTTCTGGCCTGTGAAATAAGTATTGTTAAATAGCCAATACCCGCATGTTTGCGGCGCCTTCAAACACCTTTAGAACTGTAAAACAATGACTCAATTCTATTCTACGCATATCTATAATGCGGGTATCGAATTTCAAGAAAATCGGACCATAAATAACATTTTTTGGAATAGATCGGTCCCTGGTCCACCTATCAGAAGAAAGTATACTGTATGTTAATCCTGGCAATAAGCTACCCACATGCCAAATTTCAAGCAAGTCGCACCATAAATAAATTTTTTCCAATAGATCGGTATCTGGTCCACCTATCAGAAAAAATATCCTATATGTTAACCCAGGCAATAAGCTACCTACATGCCAAATTTCAAGCAAGTCGCACCATAAATAAATTTTTTCCAATAGATCGGTATCTGGTCCACCTATCAGAAAAAATATCCTATATGTTAACCCAGGCAATAAGCTACCTACATGCCGAATACGATTTTTGCGAATAGACTGGTCCCTGGTCCACTTTTCAGAAAAAAGTATCCTATATGTTATTCCAGGAAATAAGCTACCTTCGTGCCAAATTTCAAGCAAGTGGCACCATAAATAAGATTTTTTCGAATAGACCGTTCCCTGGCCCACTTAATGAAAAAAATTGGTCCTATATGCTGATCTAGGCAAAAGGCTACCTACGCACAAAATTCAGTTTTTTTATCGTAGCTCGACCTCTGCGCCACCTATCGGAAAAAATTAAAACTTTGTGCTCTCCTTCTAAACACCTTTCCAAAACCGCAGCAACCATTCGAATCGGTTATGTAGCATTTCACAGTTAGCCGAAATTTTCCAAGCTTCACAACGAATTTTACACCTTTACATCGTCCAAAATCATCAAATCATGCGATAAAATGCTAAATTTTGTCGAAAAAAGTAGAAGTTTCTATTTTTCCATTCGAAAGCCATTCNCCGTTCCCTGGCCCACTTAATGAAAAAAATTGGTCCTATATGCTGATCTAGGCAAAAGGCTACCTACGCACAAAATTCAGTTTTTTTATCGTAGCTCGACCTCTGCGCCACCTATCGGAAAAAATTAAAACTTTGTGCTCTCCTTCTAAACACCTTTCCAAAACCGCAGCAACCATTCGAATCGGTTATGAAGCATAGGAGAAAATTTTTCCCAATTGATTCATGTTCACAATGAATTTCACAGTTAGCCGAAATTTTCCAAGCTTCACAACGAATTTTACACCTTTACATCGTCCAAAATCATCAAATCATGCGATAAAATGCTAAATTTTGTGGAAAAAAGTAGAAGTTTCTATTTTTCCATTCGAAAGCCATTCCGAATGAGTTGCACACAAAATTCCATACAAAAAAAATCTTTCGTAAGAACCTTATCCTGGAAATTACGAGCAACTAAAAAAAAATTTTAGCCAAATCAGCCCAACGGTTCTCAATTGATGAATTACTGGCTGCATTTCTTTATTCATTCTGAACGTTTGGAATAAACTTTTTTGTTTACTTATTCTTTAGAACGTTCCTGATGATATGTTAAAGTATACTTCAAACGCGTTCTGTTTATTCTGGCTGTGAAATGGGATTATTCGGAATGTATAAAGAAACGCAGCCACTGTCACACCATTTTTATATATATGGATTTCAAAATTAGGTGCTGTGATTTGAATATATCTGTGACACCGAAAGTAAATGCTGCAAGCTCTAGAATCCCTACATTCCGACTTTAAAGCAACTTGCGACAAATGCAAGGTATTCTTAAAGCATCCGGAATATCCATTTAATTTACTGAGACCAGTACAAGAATACACAATGCTCTACATGTGTAAGCTACTGTTTAAAAAAAAGAAATGGTTTTATGTAAAAAACCATGCTGCACTTGATACCCGATATAGTTTCCAGAAATAATGGGTGTTCTTTTCAATAATAAAATTCAAGTTGTTTATAAAATAACGGGAATTTTTCAACAACAAATTATGTATACCATAAAAAAATTAATTACGAGTGTTGCATCGTAATATTGTTTCCTTCACATTATAATTTGGAAAAAGTCCCAATAGCTCTAACACAACTAATTTTCAGATATGAGGATTCACATTAAAACTCCTTCATTTGGGCATTTTGTGCAGTGTAATTTCGAGTGATATTTACTAATTTATCATACAC
Organism: Rhagoletis zephyria; assembly: GCF_001687245.7. Taxonomy (NCBI): domain Eukaryota; kingdom Metazoa; phylum Arthropoda; class Insecta; order Diptera; family Tephritidae; genus Rhagoletis; species Rhagoletis zephyria. Next base: position 643 of record NW_016190219.1, on the reverse strand, counting down.
GGTCTACTGAGAAAATCGTCAATATCGGTGCTCTTTGAGGTATATCTCCCATACCACGGATTTTTCATATATAAGGTTTTGCGATATGACTCCTATATGCATGACCTGTTTACTTTTCGAGCATTGCTTAGAAATTGCTTAGGTCGGTTCTATGTAGGGTATATCTCCCATACCACCAATTATTCATAAATGAGTCCTTGTTAAATAAATAACTCCTCCATCTAAGTGGTTAAGGTCAAACAATTGTTTCCCATTTGCCTATAATATATGAAAAGTTCACAGATGAAAAATGAAGTATTGGGCAGAAGTTAAATTTTCTGATATTAATGGAAGGTATGAAGCCTTCGAAATAGCCGAAGACTATATGTGTCAAACTACCGATAGTATCGATAGTTTTTTATTTCTATTACCATCGATATTTTTTTTACCCATTATTGATAGTTTTTCCTTGCTGAGAGCTGGGGTGTTCACAGTTCGTTCNTATAAATAACTCCTCCATCTAAGTGGTTAAGGTCAAACAATTGTTTCCCATTTGCCTATAATATATGAAAAGTTCACAGATGAAAAATGAAGTATTGGGCAGAAGTTAAATTATCTGATATTAATGGAAGGTATGAAGCCTTCGAAATAGCCGAAGACTATA
>NW_016190218.1:0-3795 GCF_001687245.7 Rhagoletis zephyria | reverse complement strand
AATGTTCGGCTCCGCCCGAACTTAGACTTTCTTACTTGTTATTTATACCAATGTTTCTATGTACATTTATGTAGCTTATGTATGGTAATTTAAAGCTTATATTGGCAAGATTTTTGTACTTGAACGAGTACACCAACGATATTTATAGTGTGCGCCTGCTAAAAACCAGTACGTAAATAAATTTCGAAAACCGCAATACATAAACAGAAAGCAAATTCTCGTGATGGTACGAGCAAATATCAAAAGCAAAAAACTAAAATACTTCAAATCTTCAAATGTACATAAACATATTTGGATATACATAAAAAATACATTATTTAATTGTGCATCCGTATGTACATACATACATATATACATACATTTTAAACTGTAAGCAAATTGTTGAAGTTATTTAAAAACCACTCGACATTTAAATTTGTAAAGCGCTACGAGTGCACAACTATTTTTAGGCAACCTTTCAATAACACGTCACTCGTAACCAAAAATTTGTTTTCTCATTTCCCGCAAAAGCCATTTGGAATGCGCTGCTCGCCATTTGTTGATTTTCGTTTTTTTTTTTGGGTGACTGTCCAGTCCAGTCTGTTATGGTAGGCCATCAAATGCTTTCATCAACTATTCATTCCTCTTATTTTTGGCCTTTTCATGTGACTTGGTATTTCTGCTATGCTTTTAGTGGAGCGTGATATACATACATATACTTGCACACTTATAGTACATATATACATATAGATCCTGCAGTGAAAAACCAAACTGACTTAAAAGTATTCTAGTAAATAAACTCGTATCACGCGAGTGCTAACTAGTTAATTTACTATATGATCTGAGTGCTCCACTGCTTTGGTGGACGATTTGTTCATGGTGATGATAACCATTTCTCATTTAGACTAACAACTCCTTGAAGCCTCAGGGAAGGTTAAATTAATCTGGCCGGTGTTGACCCGCACTTAGACCGATAGGTCCTTAGCATTACCAGTTGGAGTTCGATTTTAGGCGTTAAGCTCCTAAGCATTTAATTCGTGTTTTTGATTCAATCCATCTTTAAATATACAGATTACTATATTTACGATCAAATATGGGAACTACATCGAAATTATCGCATTTCCAAAGTTTCACTGGACGATTTGCGGCCTTATTTCAAGGTATTTATTAACTAAAACTTCAACTAAAAGTCGGCACGGGCCAACGTTATGCTACGACCATAAAACTTCATGTAAATGTTATTTAGGCTAAAAGGCACAAATATAAATGGTATGCATATAAAATTTTACAAAAAAAAAGATTTTTCTATACATATTCTTGGGACAGTACATACATACATATTTAGTACCGAGCGCGGATTTTCTCTTGGCGGCCCTTTACATTTATATGTATGTATACCTCATATTACGCACATTCATATGTACAAACATACGCATATCGTCGATGTTTTTGCAAAACCGCACATCGTCCAATTGCAAAACCGCCTATCTTACGGCACTCAACTTTTACAGGAGAGCGAAAAAACGATTTATTCTTTGAAGGCATTGCCCTGATAGGTGGTATTTTCTCTAGCTATTATTTTACAAATCTAACGATTTTTTGTATAAATCTCGATGCCTGGAGTTCAGGGTTACCAAATCTCATTTTTGCCACAACGGCGATTTAGGCGGTTTTGCAATCGGCCGATGGGCGGTTTCGCAAAAACAGCGACGATATGTATGAACGTGTGCGCTGCGTGACGCATGGAGTATAGAAAAATGCCTCTCATTCAACTGAGCATTTCTGCTTGATGATTACTTATGCATATCCTGCTGTGCTTCCCTGGTTACTATTAACCGATAAAAGTAGTTTATACACCATTATTTTTTTTTAATGAATTTTTCGAGGTAAGCTAGAATCAAATATGTGAGCGATAGCAACAGGTAGATTCAACAATTGTGTATGGACATTAGGGTAGTCATTAAAAAAAGAAATTTTTTTTTAGTCTGACCCCCTCAATCGGTAATACCACGGTCACAGATATCACATAAAAATTTTGGTCCCGATTGGAGGCGGTTAAGGCGTGTCGCATAGGGGCTATAGTTCAGATTCCTCTATATAGACTCAAAAAATTAAAATTATTAATTTTTCATCTAATAATAAAAATCGATACTACTCAAGTCGAAGAAATGACATATAAATTTTCGTCCTGATTGGAGTCGGTTATGACGTCTTCATAGGGTAATACGAACTTTGTCCCCTGTGCGCCACGCCTTAACCGACTCCAATCGGGACCAAAATTTATACGTGATATCTTCGACTATAGTAGGATCGACGTAGGGGTTGAGGTTTGGGAAATCTGATGTAAGAATTTGCTTTCTACTTTTAAGGATCACCCTTATGCACGTACATGCAAACAGTCGGCGGAAAATCGAGCTGTCATACATAAAGTGAAAACAGAAATACTTGTACAGTTAGTTCTTTGCCAAATATTGATAAAATCTGTACACCTAACGATGGGGTGTTCATTACTCAATTAATTAAAATTGAATTGTATAGGCAAAATTGGAAAACGTTGTGGAATGCTTTTGACTAAGGAAAAGTTGTATTCGGTGCCTTTCTTGATTTAGCAGGAGCTTTTTAAAACACCTCACTTGAGGTGGTATATCCAGCACTACAGAACAGAGGTGTATAGTCACCTATTCGTGGGTGGAGAGAAGCGCTGTTACAAACAACAAAAATTCTATACAGATAAGTACCACAAAAGGATGCCCGCGAGCCCCCACTACTACTTCTCGTTTGGAGCCTGGTAGTAGAATGAACTCCTGCAAAAGCTGCAATTTGGCGGCATACTTAGCATTAATGTCTATAACTGTATGGCGACATCTTGTAGGAACGTCTTGAGGTTGCAGTCCTCGGATACTCAAAAGGTAGACAGTTGGTGCAACTCAAGGCTAGCTATATTTCAGGTGGAGTAATTTTTGTCCAATTTCAAAAATCTTCAAAACGTTGCTTAAGTAGGCCAAGCACAATGGGCCTCATGCATAAAAAGTGAGCTTAAGCTTCGACTCGATTTTCAGTACAAATTCTTGGGCTTGAGCTCACCCCTTCAGTGCAAAAATTGAGTCTGAGCTTAAGCTCACTTTTTATGCATAAGGCCCAATGTGTCTAGATCGGTAAAGTAGTTTTTAATATACGCATATATAATATAAGTGGGCGATGACATGTCCATTTTCCTGCTCAAAAAATTAATTCACACACAAATAAATCCAAGGTCGTATTTTTGCTTAAATTGCTTCACTTCGACAATTTTTATGAAATTTCATTAGGTAAGGTATTAGTTTATTCGAAATTAAATGTTCTTTTAGCTAAACATCACATATTTGGCTACTCTTATAGAAATTTTTGAAATTAGCCGTGATCAAAGTTGAAAAAAGAAGAAGAATAGGGGCTCATTAAAATTTAACCAATGAAAACTCCCAACCAGCTAAGTGCAATTATACAACGTTTTAAAGGTCTATAAATCCCCTTTTCAAAACTTGATCGATTTTTAAAATCGGATGGAAAATAGTCAAGCTATTAATAGATAAGTTCATCAAGTACGGAACGGTTCTCGCTAAAAAAAAATTAACCGAATTGAGTGAAAAATGACGACTCGAGTGAATTATGAACCATAAATGCCAGTTTGGAATCGTTAAAGTTATTCATTAAAGGTTGGCAAGATATGTATTTATGTTGTCAACAACCACACAAATTCTTAAAATTTAAACTACTATAGTCCTCATAATCGGTAAATTTTTTTTACGATTACATAAGCTGGTAACATAACATTGCCCC
>NW_016190216.1:0-3795 GCF_001687245.7 Rhagoletis zephyria | reverse complement strand
TTTTTCCTTGAATTCAAAATTATCATACAAATATTTATGCGGCTGTTTTTGTTTACAGAGCACAACTCTTGTATACTATTTAAATTTCTGTTACGAGTATGTTAACATATCGCACAAGCTTATACAAAAAAAAAAATTAAAATATTTTTAACAATACAGAGCACCAATTTTTGCGGCGAGAGCGTGCTCACCAAGCAGCGACCAAATGAGCAATGCAAATGAGGTCAGTAGGAAAAAAGCAGAGTGGTCAGAGTGACTTTTAAAATGTATGAAGTGTAGAAATGCATTTGAGAAATAAAATTTTAATAAAATATATTATTAAGTTAACAAGGCAAAGGCCACGTGCATGCAAAAAGTCTTTGTCGCCGAGCACTGCCGATCCCACCAATGTACGAGCTGTTCGCCACAAACCGCATTAAAGCGAGATTCTGCAACATTTCGCTCTTTTGCACTGACGCTTCAACACGAGAGAGCAACTCCAGTACTAAGCTCCAGCGCAAAAAGATCTATAGAGCCGTCTGTCTCCAGATCGGGAAAACGAGAAATCAATTCGATCATATTGTGATAGACGGACGACGTGTTTCCTGTGTTATAGACGCGGGCACTATCCGACTCAAACCACAATATTGTAGCAGCCAAGACACGTACACGTCTCTGTACAGCAAATAATGTACGTCCAGCCATACAAGGGAACCTCACCGTTGAAAAACTTCAATCAGAACAGACACTGACAACTGCTCCCTAAGAGCGCTTTTAAAAACCTCCGCTCATGCGAGCAATGGAACCGCATATTCCGCAAGCTAAATTTATGGAAGGAACACTAATCCACATAATCCACAAGACCGTTATTTTTAATAAGGCAGCTCTTAATTGCGTCAGAGGTACTCGACTCTCTCGAGGCAGCTTAAGCTCTTCGTTTGCGATACGCGGTGGTTGAAGTCCGATTACGGCGTTCAGTACATTCTTTTTCTAGAAACTGCCTGTTTGGGTGCTCACTTCAGTTGCAGCCTAGCAGGAACCCCTTACTGTGCATTATATTGTATTCTCTCTTATAGATGATGTTACTGGCGACTTCAAAAGACATCCCTTAGCTGTGAGGAGTGCTGGGATCCTAGAGTTCCTGGCAGAAGACCCTCTAGCTACCCTTCCATCAATCTCCACCCGTGAAAAAACAGGGATTTCTCTCCAACCAGTTGTAGAGAAAAACAGCTTAGAACATTTGTAGAAGCGCAGATATAAATAAGCAATGAGAAACATAATCAAAACCTTCAAACATTTTGAAGTGTTTAGACGCTGCGAGTGTTAGGCATATGATTTGTCTAAACCTGATCAAAACCCAAGCTGCCACAGTTTGCATGTAATATCAATAGGCGTTTTGTTCAGCATAACGCTAAGCGATAGACCCCTTTTCTAACTGCCCGACTCATATTTATTCAATCTCGAATTCCCACGACAGCTTGCTAGTTGGAATCAGATAGAAGAACTTGACCCTGTCAGGAAACGGCAGGCGAACATCTCCAATCTAGTAGAGAGTGCACAGTGAACAAGTCCTGCTCTGTCTTGCCGGAATTGGCGATGAGTGCACGTTATCCGCGTAGAGAATTGCCCGTCAGTCACATTGCTCTAATTGCTCCAGCTAATCGCTTTACGATCGCGATCAAAATTAGAGGGGAGGCAACGACACCGTTTGAGTGTGCTAGCTGAACTGACAGCTTTACCTTGCCTATGTGGTATTGTACTATATTCTGACACCAAAGCTTTCGAATGCAAAAGGACTCTGACACACAAGCGTTATTTGGTTCCCTAAGAATTACACTTTTGGAACTTCGTCCAGAGGCAGAATTGCCATTATACTCCGGCAAGTATTGACTTAAATCGCAGTCAATCTTTCGATCAGAAAAATTATTACTTCCATAACAGGACACTGTGTGATGGGCCTTAATTGGCTTAGCAACCAGCATGTTTTGTCCCAACTACAAACCACTTGAGCATAATCTAATGCACTGGTATACATATATATGTACATAGATGAAAAAGGTTTTCATAAGTCTCGACTATCCGAAATTCCAATCCATCAAACAAATTTTTTTTATGAGATCAAAGATCGCACGCCTACAAAGTCTGAAATAGTTTATGAAAAGCTAAATTATGTATTATGTATGTATTTTAGGGTGCATCACAAAAAAAAAAAGTTGCGGTTTTTCCACTGGAATCATAGAATTTATTATGTTATAAAACTATCGCCAAAATATTTCGGAAAGATTTGAGTGAGCTAGTCGACTTGAAACTATCTACAAAAACCTAACTTTTTCGATTCTGTTGATAACATTTTATTTATAAAAAAATCGATAAATTCCTGCTCATGTAAATCTAAATATTTTGACGGAAGTTTTAAAACTTAATAAAGTTTCTATTTCTGAAGGNTTCGATTCTGTTGATAACATTTTATTTATAAAAAAATCGATAAATTCCTGCTCATGTAAATCTAAATATTTTGACGGAAGTTTTAAAACTTAATAAAGTTTCTATTTCTGAAGGAAAAACCCATTTTTTTTTTATACGGAGAGTGTTGCACCCTAATGTATGTAATTTTATTATAAAAAAAAGTTTGAATTCTGTCATCGCTTACCCATACATCGCATCAACCAGATCGCGTTCCCACGTCATTAATCGCTTCATTTTGGCGGCTACTGTTTCCGAGCGCGTTAACGTCGCCGTGGTGGCAATTTTGTTGCCGGTATTGGGCAAAGTAAACTGTACCGTGATTGCGTCGATGGTTGACGTTGATTGAAAAGTACACGCTAGTGTACTTTTTGTTGTTGTTGCTTTGAGCTGTTTCTTTTTTCACTTACTGTTATCTGTTGTTGCTGTTGTAAAGTTATATTTTACTATTTCCACAGCTGCCAACAGAATATGACTTTTTATGGGTACACTTAATTAAGTAGTTTCGTATTTACAACTTAATTTTTTTTTTTCAATTGTTCGTTAATTTTAATTAGCTGAAAAAAACATATATGTATTTTTAAAATAAATTGCAATTTTCCGCGCTTGTTAGTTGTGCCATTTTTATTGCTATTTCCATGCAATTTTACAACACACTTTGTTCCAATTTGTTTTCTAATTTTTTGTTTATGGCGAAGCTGTCGTTTATTACTTTTCGCTTGCAAGTATTTGTGTGTTTTCGTAACGAATTTTCAGTGTCGCACCTTGTTATTGTACAGTTGGTTATACTGGTGTATGCTTTTATACATATGTAAATACGTATGTGTAGCAAGCCTTTGTCACTTGATTTTTTACTAAATTTGTATTTGCTCCAAAAAGTACAGTAAATTTGTACTGAAAAAATTTTTACGGAATATTTATATTTATTTTTCTCGTAGCACCCTACCGCAGGGAACTTTTTCTACCAAATTTTGACAAAAACTTTATTTAATTTTGTCTTTTTCATCATTCGTCATTTCTCAGAGGTTTATTTTATTTAAGAAAAATTTCATATACCTAATGTATTAGTGTTTTTTTCGCAGCAATTTTTAAGTTTTATGTAAGGGTGGATACAAATTTTGCATATAGAATATTGAAAAAGGAATTTTTTAACTTGTGTCTATTTTTGTGTCTCTTTAGTGGTCATTTGCTTTTGTTATAGTAAGAAACCGGTTATGTTTTTCATACATATGGCCCGCCACGAGCGGATTGCTGATGCCAAGTACCCGAACAGTAATTTCTTTTTATGTAAAATAGGAATGATGGGAAAAGAATTCCAAGAACAGTGTGGCGATAAAGACCTAATCGTTCGCA
>NW_016190214.1:0-3795 GCF_001687245.7 Rhagoletis zephyria | reverse complement strand
ATGGGCAGTTTCAACTTTCTCCTTTTGTGGTTGCGCCACGTATGAGCGGTTGAATGCACGCTTGTGTGAGTGTGGGTTCGTATACACGCCCGTATCCCTGAGTTATGGCAATTTTTGTTGTCATTTATTGGCATCAAAGAGCAACTTGAGACATCGAAATGAAAAATGTCAGCAGCATAAGAGCAATACTGGCTGGCCGCCTGACTGGCAAAGCACCCGCATATTTGCCAAACAAACGACAACGCCAACAACGTATTGCTTTACAAACCAATAACCAATGCGGACTTCAATCTCAAGATGTCAATGCCAATGCCATAAACTGGTTTTTGCAGGAATTAGGGATTTTTTTTAGAATTAAAGTTAAAGTTTTGCCAAACTTGTTGACGAGTTCGACGGAGCTTCGATTCGAACTTTGCTCTTTGTTTGCAGAAAGTAAATAGACGTGCTTTTAAAGTATACAGTTGCATGCGTACTAGTTAGTACATCCATGTGGATATCTTCTGCTGAGTATGTTTGTGAATAAATATATTTGTGTACGCATTAGAGCGCAACTAATAAGTTGAAACGCGTTGAAATGTGCCATGCCAATGCATGATTTTCCTTGGGGGCTAAGATAAATATTTTCTTATCCTTTTTGTGGTTTAGTGTGGTCGTAAAATTATGTGGCAAAATTCTACATCATTTTTATTGCCCACTAGCAAAACGTAGGCTTGCTTTGGAGCACAAGATTTAATGGAATACAAATATGTACATATGTATGTATGTGAGTGTGTAATAAATCATAAGTACATATTTCAAAAATTGAGAAAAAAAAATGTTACTAAGAAACCAGAGTAAAAGGGATGAATTATTTTGCCACATTTTTGGTATGTCACATTTTGAAATGAAGTAGTATAAAAAATTTTCGATGTTAGTAAATTTATCCCATATATCTGCTGTCAACCTTAAAAAAGCAGGGCAGTTTCTTTTTGCCTACTTTTATTCCTAAACATACAAATATTTATGTTTACCAGCTGTTTTTGATGTGTAAACATTTTAGCTCTCGTTATGGGTAAAATTTGTGCTAGCCCAGCAGAAAATTTTTAATTGCTTCTTGTGTAACGCAGTAGAAAATCTGTAATTGATTCTTGTGTGTACACGACTAGCAAAGAATGATTTTAGAACTAGTTCTGGCCCATTTTGAGATACTTCAAAACTATTTTAAGAACATTGTTCAAGTTCAGGACTATTTAAAAACCAATTTGCGACTAGTTAAATATAATTTTGGGACCAATAAAGGACCACTTCCGGACCGTTTCAAGACTTGTTCGAGATTATTTCGGGACAAATTCCCAACATTTTCGCCCATTATGGGATCTGTTCAGAACTATTTCAGCACCAATTCGGAGCTATTTCAGGAAAATTTCTGGACTAGTTCAGGGCCATTTTGGGGAATGGTTTAGAAATATGTTAGGACCATTTCTGGATGCTTCACATTTCACGACTAGTTAGGGTTAACTTTGGCACTAGTTCGAAGCTTTTTCCTACTGCATTCGGGACTAGTTCATGACAATTTCAGGCCTATTTCGGGCCTAGTCCTGAACCATTTGAGGCGGGTTCAGGGTTATTTTAGGACTGGTTTCGGTTACTTTCGAATTTAGTTTAGGACCATTTCGAGGCTTATTCAGGACTATTTAGGAACACTTTGCTATAGCTCACGCCTATTTAAAAAAATTTAAGGTCTAGTGCAGGATAATTTCGGGACTAATTTCCGTAGTGGTTATCAAAAAGTCGTTTCTGGTATTTACAAAATGAATTTATTGAAATGAAATTAACGTTTAATTTCCAACCTAACCTATTTATATACACACATGCCAATCCATACACAGATATTTATACATCAAGTTTTTGAGTACCTGGTACTTAAGCCTTTTTTTAACCCATTTCAGCTTTCCACTTGTATTCCAACAAAACCGAAGAACGCATTGAAGATGACACTCTGGCTGTGAAATATGAGGATGGTCGTTGGTCCAAGCCATACTATGACTGTGGTGGTGGCAATATTTGGATGCTGACTTATACGGTGCCATTTTTTGGTTATGAAAATGGAACTTATCATTTCAAGTGAGTTGGAGTTTATCATTCGTAACATACAAACAAGTGTAAGCCACCTTGATATTATAATCTAAAATATTTTAATTTGCATACTTTTTTTAAATTGTAAGTAAGCTTTGCGATTTCTTCAACTAAACGGAATTTTTCATTTTTTAATGAATAACTATGATGAAATTTGAATTAGCGTGAAAATATTCAATTTTAAAATATTTTACTTCCATTATTCAGGAGTTATTTAACCAAAATACATATCTGAACATTCAGTGGATTAATAGCTGCTCACAAAATTTCACTGCTCAAGCTTTCGGTGTAAAATCACATATCGGTACAATTAGTTGTGTGCGAGCTACATAACATAGGTACTTACGTATGCAACAAACATTGTCTTCCACCAACATATGTAGATATTGTCAAAATTCCCAAGAACATTTTTTGATAGCAAAGACTCATGTCCAAAACGATTGGACGGCTTTCAGTTTCCGGGCATAGTGCAGAGGACTTTTTTCAAAATATTATTTGCGAATTTTTTTTTTACTATTTTAGGTTTTTCTTTTAGCCTTTGCGACTAGAAACTGTTCATAGTTATATTTGGGAATCCTTTTATGGGTCCCAAATGAAAAATAATATAAAAAAATAATAAATATGTATTTGGTGCCAGCAAATTTTGGGAAAGCGCCCATAGCCGCTTTTAATTTTACCTTTTCAACGTTTAAAATATCTTGGGTGTAAGAACCAAGTAGGGCTCAGGTCCTATCGGGGTCGAGGTTGCCGCCATACTGGCTAACAGATGACCTTTTTATTTTCCTTCGATAGCATTATCCTCAGACAGCGCTTTAAGCTGCTCTATTCACTCCAAGACCAATGAGGAGTTGACCTCGCGAGATCCAATGGAGGCTAATCTCTGTACACAGACTAATTGCGAAGACTTTCGCTTGGAAGCTATTTGAGTAGGTTCTTAGAGCTTCAGAAGAGGGCTATATACGCCTTCTTTCGTACCCTTAGGGGTCTTAGAGCAGTCTGTGTACCACCATAACAGAAGTACCCCAGGTATATATGCATAACAACCTTACGGCGTCTTCAGATTTTCTACGGTGGATTCCGTGATAGCCCTGATTATCTTTTCTTTTGAAAAGTACCCAAAAGATGTAGCATTTTTGACCATATACTAATTTAATTTAAAATATTTATTATAATTCAATCAACTGGTAAGCATGAAATTCAAAATATCTTATCTCTCGATACTCAACTCAATTAAGCCAATTTCTTTGTTGGCATAGTACTGTAAGTGCATCGGGGTTAATTGAAAATAATTGGCTTTATGCAAAACACGTTTATGCGAAAAACGCTATGAAATACGAGTAACTAATTTGTTCCCGTCAATTGTTTTTGTTATTCTGTTTATTTCCGCAAATGTTGGGAACAGATTAACTCTGCCTACAACAAACTCCCAGTTAGTTGGAATTATGAGATGAAAAACAGAGATAGCTTGTGCATAAGGGTGGTCCAAAACTGCATGTGAAAAAGTAAAGTCGGAATTTTAATGCTCTCACCACCTAGGATTGTTCTATAGCAAAACAATATACCCCAAGTCTTTCATTTCCAAGTATTTTATATGGGAAAAAACTTTTCGTAGAAATGGTATAGAATTCTATAAAAAAAAAGGGAAAATAAGTAAATGGGTATTATTATTGGGAATCTTCT
>NW_016190212.1:0-3796 GCF_001687245.7 Rhagoletis zephyria | reverse complement strand
CAGCATCACCAAAGACAGCCATTAGCTGATTAGTGCGTCTTCAATCTCTCTTTACTCCTATTTCAGCTCCTACTCCCTCCTGCAGTACGGCCGCCAATTGACAAGCTCAGGCACATCTTTTTTAATTATTGGCTTTTTTTTCAACTGCAGCTGGAAAAACCTCTGTTTTTTTATTTCTCTTTTGCTCAGCGTTTTGGTTTGGTGGGTGCCTGTAACTTGTTCTTGTCACAGGCACTCTGTGCTTTTTACTCTTCTTCTTTCCTTCACCACTTCTTGGTGACTTGTCAGTAATTAATTAGCAAATTTATTAGTCAATGTGCTGCAGCTGTTGCTGCTGTTGCTGTCGTTGTCGCCTTAATGTATTCATTATCATTGCCAAAGGAGAGGAGAAGAGGAAGAAGAGAACACAACTGTCCACGACTGTCACCGACTGCTGATGTGGCACTGCTGCTGTAACTGTTTCTGCCTTCGCCGACAATGGCAATGTCGACACAGAGGAAAAGAAGAAGAAGAAGAAGCGACACAAGCAGACGTACACACAGTCCTGGGCCCTTGATTAATTATTATAGATCGCGTCGGATTGCAGACTGTCCTCTCTCATAATGAACATTAATGCACGCAGTTCTGAATGGAAGAGCGAGAAAGAGAGAAAAGCCGCTGCGTGTTTGCTAATTTGTGCAAGACTGCCCTAGCTGGACAGTGGTCAGGCTCAGGAGCTGCAGGACATTTTACTCAGGCCAGGTTCACTGTTAGTAAACTGCTAGTCCGAATGACCGCTTTTTCGGCGGTTGTCCGGGCAGTTGCCAAGCAGTGCGTTGAGCTACAATGAGCACACAAACACACACACACCGAGACACGCACATCAGTCAGAGTGCGATTTAAAATCAGCCGTTCAGTGAAGCGAATGAGCGAATGCGCACCATTCTTCGCNCCGCTTTTTCGGCGGTTGTCCGGGCAGTTGCCAAGCAGTGCGTTGAGCTACAATGAGCACACAAACACACACACACCGAGACACGCACATCAGTCAGAGTGCGATTTAAAATCAGCCGTTCAGTGAAGCGAATGAGCGAATGCGCACCATTCTTCGCTGAATTTGACTGAAATGAATGACCACAGCCACTGCTCGCTGCGCCTGTCACACACGGGCACTTCTGTACGACAGTGTACGACAATGTACGACGACGACGACGACGGTGCTACGAAGACGGCGGCGATGTTAAGCTCGCTCGACTGATTTGCTGCTGCTGCTGTTGCAGGGCAGCACCACCATCACCACCACCGGGCACACAGCTGCCGAAGCAGGCAGGGCAGCATCTCAAGCGCTGGGCAGCAATTGAAAAATAGGTGAACATGGGTCAAGAGAAGTCGTAGCAGACCTCGATTTGCAGAGGTTGCTCCTGCTGCTGCTGCTGCTCTCGCTATATACTTAGGCTGATTTAAGCTGTCGAAAGGGAGAGGAGCACATTTTCACCGAACATGCTGATTGCTGCAACAACGGCTTCAGTCGCAGTCAGGTTTGAGTAGGTCTGAGCAGGCAGGAATGAATTTTCTTCCGCTTGAACGCTTCTCAACCATCGAAGCACTGCAGCACCTTTAAGTAGAGGGTTTCTCCTTTTGTCCTGCTGTTATTATCAGCTGCCGTTATAGCCTTTCAAAAACTTGAATGCTTAATTTCCTAGAGAGAAGTTGTGTGAGAGAGAGAGTGAGAAACAAGTGAGCACTCAATCAGAAACAAAAGAGAAAAAAGACAGACATTGAAATAATAGAAGAGCTTTGTCGTTCTTAATTTGCAAATCAACCAGTTGTGTCGCCTTTTTTAGCCAATGTCTCAATTGCTCTTTTTCATTTAACAGATTGGACAGAGGGACATTTAAATTGCCTTTTGCAGAGATGAAGCCAATCGAAGCCCTTTTTCCTATTGTCGACACTGAAAGCAGCAGAAAGAGCAACAGCAGTCACTGAAGACTCATTTCACTCATTCACTTGGGCAGGGAGAAAGAGGCTCTACTAAATATTTAATGAGTCAGGAGTATGGAGCATTGATTTGAAGGCGAACAAAATGAAGGGCAAAATGAAGATTTATAGCCACAGATTGCCACCGAGCGCAAGAGCGCAATCTATTAGACAAGAAAAAGAAGAAAAGAGCAGCCTCCTTCTTCAAGACTGCTCCAGTGTGTCTGTCGGTGTCACTCTGCTCGGCTCGTTCTGCAAAATGAACCCAATCGCCTAATGCTTTAATTATAATTTCCGCTACCGAAGACGATGCGTCTTCTCTGTCCTCTGACGAACACTTCCAGTCCCAATTGCGCGCCCCAGCGGCAGTCTGACTACTGACTACCAGCAATTGGGTCGTTGCCTTTGCTTTTGCTGAGATTTGAATTTCACTTTGGGAATTAGTCGCCTCTTCTTTTGTGTGCTTGTATGAATGTGAATGTGTGTGTGTCCTCATCTTCTTTATTCAGTGCCGTGCAGTGCAGTGCACGAGTTTGCTCCCTTGCCCCCTCTTCGGCATGCAAATTGATTGTGCCCTCTTCTGTCCTTTTCTGCACTCGACTGTTCTAATTATTAGCACCACCAAGACCACCATCACAACCGTTGCCGCCACCGCCACCACCGCTTCTGTTCCCAGATTTCAGTTCCCAGTTGTCGAACTACAGAGCTATTGCTTTGCCTTTGCTAAAGAAAATTAAGAAAGATAGAGGAATGGGCGCCCCATTATTGGTGGCTATTTGTTGGAGCTTAGTGTGTTCGGTGCTGGTACCACCGTTTTCAGTTATTGCCGTACTTTAATTTGCCTTTGACTGTTATTAGTAGTGATATCATATAGAGATTCTTTTAAAATTGCACCAGCCTTGTGTTTGCTATGCTAATAGATTTACGCTGACAGAGGAAGACTACTGCCTCTAAAATGCTTTGCAACCTAGAAAAAAGCTTGTTTTTGAATTTTTTGAAATCATACCACTCTTGGCTTACGTGGTAGTATCATTGATGCATCATCATCTGCCATTCACTTTAAATGTTTGCCATGCGAGCAAGCCCAAATTCCACTGTGTTTACCTGGCCACTGCCCAGTTGCCGAGCAAACACACTTAGCGTAATGTGATGGTGCCGTTTTGGAGTTTTTGCATCCACTCAAGCAAAAGTACGGCAATTGAATTTTAGTTTGAAAGCTCATGAAGAGCGTCCACTTTCAACTGCTATCGCAAAATGACTTTTTTATCGATGGAACTTAGGCAGCAGCAACGGAAACGGTAGGCAACATCAACGTCAAAACTAATCATTTATTGATGGAATTTGTTTGATTAGAAGAAAAAAAAAGAAAAAAAGAGCTACAAAGTTTAAAACGCAAATAAAAAGCAACAGCAGCCCAAATCAGCATCGGAAACATCAATTTTTAAAGTGCCACTTTGCTCGTTACCAGTGTGGTTGACTGCTTGATGGTGGCACTAAAACACCAACTGAGGTTGTTGCTGCTTGCAATTGTGGTCGGCGATTCTCTGAATTTCTTCTTGTCTCTTTCTCTTCCATTCACGTCCTGTTGTTTATTTGCCGGGTGCGCTCCTTGCGACACTAATGCACTTTGCGCTGCTCATCGGCCGCCTCTCTTCTCGCAATTCCAGTGCCCGTGATTGAGGCAATTTGCATTTCATTGAGGTTGCTGCTGCTGCTGCTGCAAGAACTGATGCAATGTGCTCTCTAATGTGAAACACAGCCTGCTCAGTCAGTGCTTCTACACACACACACAAGTTGATGACGACGATCATCGAGATTATTGACGCGTGGTGGCCTTCGAAAG
>NW_016190211.1:0-3796 GCF_001687245.7 Rhagoletis zephyria | reverse complement strand
GCGATTCGAACTACTTTAATGTGAGTTTACTCAGTGTGCAGTCCATTTTGAATTTTCACTTTTCTCTAAACTTCTGCTTCAAACTCTACTAACATCATTGTGTTTATCTTGTAGTATACTGATTTAAAGTTCCTTCGTCCGCTCGACCGGACACTGCGTCACCTGACACTGGTCAACTTTGACCTGAAGAACAAATTGGCATGGGGGCCTGATGTGTTGCCGGGAGTGACCAGTCTGACGGTGGTCAACCACCGCCACCTTCTCAATGATTTTCGAAATCTGACACCGCGACCGTTTGAGGGAGACCCGAACTATCCCGACCAGCTGGTGAACCCGATCCGTCTGAAGGAGGTGCTCTTTCGCCAGTTTCCCCACCTGAACCGGCTGACGCTGATAGGGGCCGTCTTTGATCACCGCAATGTACAACAGCAGCTGACCAAGCGGTTGATGGTCCGGCCCGGTGGCAGTGGGCTGACACACCTTCAGATGCTCTTTGCGAAACACCCTAACCGAATAAGACTCTCTTGGAAGCGTCCGACCGATTGAGAGGAAATACCGCAAAAAAGTCGTCGTCTACAGAATCTCCTACCCATCTATGTGTTTGTGTGCTCTATCCACTATGGCCAGTTGTGGTCTCCATTTTCTCCTTTACAATTTCTACTTTCTGTTGTTGTCCTTGTTCACATGCGACAAATACCAAGACATGTATTGCACAGAACATTTGACACACACTCACTTTGCTCATGTTCGTATCTTACTACCCATCAACTCAGACGGCTAGCCATCTCTGTAAATAGGCACACATTTCATGCAGGCACACATGTGTTTGCCCCAGCCTGTCTGTCTGTCACCAGCAAGAGAATTCACCAGTCCATCGTTTTACCACTAAACCACCACCAACACCGACACCACAGTTGCCAACTTTGTACTGACATTGGCAGACAGTTCCGATCTAGCAGCTGTTTTCCACGTGTTTACTAATGAAACACTTAACAGTTAAAGTGACCACCCTGTAGTAGTAGTAAATTTTAGATTGCACTCTGTGCTTTTTCCTGTAAAGAGGAGGAAGAAGTGACTAGAAAGAAAGAGGGAAGGAGAGAGAGAGAGAGACGCATTGCGTTCTGCGGCAAGCGATGAATTCTGTCTGGAAAAAAGAAGGAGGGTTTGGAACAAGGCAAGCACAAGTACTACTGCTATGGGTAGGCTGCGGCAGTGACTGCGTCTCCTGTCGTTGTGACGGGTATGAATGAGAGAGGAAAAGGGCAGCCAGGCCACTCATAGGGAACAGACAGGCGAATTGCTGAAATAGTGCAAGACAACACTTCTCTCCTCTCTTTCTCTTTCTTCCTTTTCTGCGCAACGTTTTTGCCGTTTCCCCGAAAGAGAAGCTTTCCCTCGCTTGCCTCATTCGCCCGCCTGCCTGGATAGACAAAGCAAGCGAAATCAACACGTGTTTTTTGGTGCTTGATTTACTTATCCGAATTCGACCACCATTGTCAGCTTTGTCTCAGCTTTGTGGTAAGTTGGTTTGCATTATCGTGACAATAGTGTCCAACTGTACAACTTCAAGTTCAATCAGGATACTAGATTATTACCCACTATAACATTTTTTGCCAGTGACCAGAAATACTGCACCAACAACAACTAGAGAAACATGAACAAGCGAGACATCATTCACGATTACAATGAGGACAACCCTCACGTCCTTGATATGCTGATGAAGGAGATAGTAAAGCAAGAGGATGATCAGGTGATCTTAGGCCAACGCCTGATGATGCTTCGTCAGGTGAACCAGTCGTGGAAGGCCGCCGTCGACCGGTACTTCTCTCGGTGCGAAGCTCTGACCATCGAGGTGTTCTTCAGTAAACCGACAGATTTCGAGGAAGAGGCTGAAGAAGTAAACAACACACTTTCCATTTTGCACAACGAAGAGTTCACCCACGTACAAGACATTGCCGGTGAGTTTGGCCGCCTCTCGGCACTCTCACAGAACGATGTCGCCTTTGAGGTAAAGGGACCTCTGCTTCGGGTGCACTTTGAGAGACTGCCGGCTCTGCTTTGCTTCTTTCGAGAGGGCGCAGGAGTGGACTACCAGACAGGCGAACCGCTGCAAATGAAGACCCGAACACTGTCACTGGCCATCATTGACCGCTACCGCCATCAACGAACTGGCCCGTCAGTTGTGGGCGACCCCCTGGACGCTTATCAGCGTAAGTATCAGTATCTCACACATTTTAAATTCCACCATTTGGTCGAAGTTCTTCTTTCGGTAACTGTCTTTATCTCCCTCTTCTCAGCACTACTCGACCTGGAGGCACTCTTCAGCCCCGCCCACCTGGAGGTTTTCTACCTGACAGTCCGTCTCAGCGAGCCTTCGGCGTTCTTTTTAAATTCGCTGATGAACGGCCTAGTGGAGCGTCGTCGTGGCGGTGCCCTTCGCTCGCTTGATCTGCACATCCCCAAGCTGACTATTCCAAAAGAAAGTCCACTTTTTCTGCTCGTTCCGCAGCTGGAACACTTTGGTGTGCACTGCCGCTGGCAGCTCGATGCGAAGCCGTTGCTGGAGGTGACTGTCTCGCCGAAGTTGCGCTCTCTGAAGCTGGCCAATCCCATCGATGTGCCATTGAACTTCTTCTCCGCCCCTGTGGAGCCCCTTCTGGCCGGGCTCACCACATTGGAGCTCAGCTTTTGGAAAGAACTGCAAAAAGTGAGAGCTCTGCTGAGTCACTGCATAGCCTTGGTCTCCCTCAAGCTGAACTGCGATTCGAACTACTACAATGTGAGCTTATCAGTGTGCAATCCATTTTGAATTTTCACTTTCTCCAAACTCCTGCTTCAAACTCTACTAACACCATTGTGTTTTTTACTTTTTACTGTTTATTTTGTAGTATATTACTTTAGATTTCCTTCGTCCGCTCAACCGGACACTGCGTCACCTGACACTGGTCAACTTTAACCTGAAGAATATATGGAAGTCGGGGCCTGTTGAGTTGTTGAGAGTGACCAGTCTGACGGTGGTCAACCACCGTCACCTTCTCAATGACTTTCGCGATCTGGAACGACCGTTTGAGAGAGGAGCGGACTATCCCGACCAGCCGGTGGATTTTGTGCGGCGTCTCAGCATTCAGTTTCCCCATCTGAAGCAGCTGACACTGATAGGGGCCGTCTTTGATCACCGCAATGTACGACAGCAGCTGACCGAGCAACTGATGGCCCGGCCCGGTGGCAGTGGGCTGACACAGCTTCAGATGCACTTTGTGGAACACCCTAACCGAATAAGACTCTCTTGGAAGCGTCCCATCGATTGAGAGGAAATACCGCAAAAAATTGCTTTCTTCAGAATCTCCTACCCATCTATGTGTCTGTGTGTTCTATCCATTGTGACCAGTTGTGGTCTCCATTTTCTTCTTTACAATTCCTATTTTCTGTTGTTGTACTTGTTCACATGCGACAAATACCAAGATATGTATTGCACAGAACATTTGACACACACTCACTTTACTCATGTTCTTATCTTACTATAAATCAGCTCAGACGGCTAGCCATCTCTGTAAATAGGCACACATTTCATGCAGGCACACATGTGTGTTGCCCCAGCCTGTCTGTCTGTCACCAGCAAGAGAATTCACCAGTCCATCGTTTTCCCACTAAACCACCACCAACACCACTAATAAAACACTTACCAGTTAAAGTGGCCACCCTGAAGTACACACAGGGAAATGGTTTCAGTCACCNCTAAACCACCACCAACACCACTAATAAAACACTTACCAGTTAAAGTGGCCACCCTGAAGTA
>NW_016190210.1:0-3796 GCF_001687245.7 Rhagoletis zephyria | reverse complement strand
TGCGAAAGAAACTTTTGTAATGAAATACTCAAAGTGTGTTCTCAGGTTTGCTATCACAAACAGAAAACGCTCAACAACAAAAAATCGCACAAACAAAACATAAACTAAATTGGCTGAAGTCAAACATTTTTCTTACAATATTTGCGTTAATCCTGGGATTTAAAAAAAAAATTAATGGAGTTCGAAAGTGTAACGTAGTAGCAGTTTTGGTAAAGAAAAGCATTAGCGCTGGCTGATGTGCAATTTCGAAGCTAATATTGACTTTGTTGGTGAAGACGAAGACAAGCGAGCGTGTGAAAACTTAGTGTCTACTTTAAGTTTTTACCAGGACTGAGATAAGAAGGCTTCCAAGTTTCAATACACACATAAATGTGTGGTGTGTGTTTGGTCAACGCATTAACACTCTTTAAAAACTTGGTAATTGCTGCTTCTGAATATTATATTTTTTTAAATTTATTTCTATTAAAGGTATGTAGAATGACATACTCTCAAGCAAATTAAAACTCTAAGATACTGGGAAGATAAGAGGAAGCAGAGACGGACGACTAAATTGTAGAGGAACAAAAGTGAGACGGAAGGAGTTAGTGCTGCAATTATTGTTCATCAGCTGACTTATTCTATATCTTTTCCAATTTCACGATCTCAACACGGGGATTCTAAGAAAATTCTCCTATCACTAATATATTCGAGTTTACAACTCATGTCTCAAACGGTTTTAGAGAAAATGCTCATATCGACGTAATATACACCGATTTCAATACCAAACGCGGTACAATTAACTCGCTTAGGACCCAGCTAAGAAATTTGTTGAAAATCAATTGAAATTGGGCAGTAGCCAAGCCCACCGCCCATATGACGGTAATTTACAGAAACACGAAAACTGCGATAAATCAGTAAGTACTAAAGCTAATTGACTCAAAATCGAATACTGCAATAACCGCTGAGCAGAAAATGAGATTACTATACATTTTTCAGTTCAGTTCTATCAAACTCGGTGCGTTTAATAACCTTGGTCCGGAGAAGCAAATCGTTAAAAATTATTCAAATCGAACTAAAATTACAACCGCTTCCTGTAAACGTACGAAAATTCCGATATTTGAAAAACTGAGGACGCTCATTTACTCCAGATTAATACTTACAACAATCTTTTAACAATAAATAGACTTTTGGGTAGTTTAGTTAAAGTTGGAAAAAAAGATATTTGATACCCGCGCCGGGCATATAAAATTCGGTTTCGCCCAAACTTATACTTCCTTACTTACAACTTACTTATTTTTAAGGAGCTCACCATCAACAAGCTCAGCTAGTATTAAGCGCGACCATTAATAATACATACGAGAAGGGTTATTTTGACACGAATGGGTCAAAAGTAATCCAAATGCCAGGGCACGAATCGTCACATACGATATCGTATTACTCGCCACGTAAAAAACACAGTTTCCAGGATTATGATATACGTGAATGTACTCGTTATCCATTCAGCTTATACGACTGACGTATCAGGTAATTTTCTTTCGTATGGTTTTCGATCCGTGAACGGATGTTTCGTTTTCTTTTTCATATACATACATATGATTTTTTCTGTCATGGATTTCTAGCTTCATACATATTAGCTCAAGTGCGTTGCAAAGTAGAGATGGGCACGGGCCTAAATTTTCAGGCCCGGCCCGGCACGAGTGCAAAATTAACTTTCAAAAACACGCACAAGCCCGCACGTTAAGAATTTTAGTGGGGGCCAACTTTTATTGTATGTATGCATATGTACATATTTTTAATTTTGTGTTTATGTCCATATGTATATTTACTTAAGCGAATCAATATTTTACATCAAAGATTTTTATAATATATTTTCTGGGAAGTAGAAAAAGTGGAAGGTATTTTATGTACTACTAATATCATATATCTTCTATCGGTTTCCAAATATTTCTTTTTTTGCTTTTCTCTTATCAAAAGAGTTTTAAGTATGTACTATTTTTTTTTGTATAAAAACAAAAGCTCGTATAAATTTTTAGTATTAGCAACGGGCTTTTTCGTGCCTTTTCGTACTTTTATGAAATTTTACTGAACGCCCAGGCCCGCCCGAGTTCGTGCTGACAGCAAATATTCCGGCCCGTACCCGCGGGCTTACGCAGGGGCCCGTCCCGTGCCCATCTCTAGTTGCAAGGCAGAATGGAGGTATAGATAATTTTCCAATTTATATTCCGAAATGAGAGTCCGAACACTGAACGAAATTCGAAGGTTAGCGCCTTTTTTCTTTCCAACCGCAAAACCCGGCTATTCCAGTACATTTATAGCAGTTTTTTGAGGTGAAAAAGGTTAAAAGAAAAACTAACTTTTGAAGTAGAACTTCAGATTCGGATACAGCGAGCCCAAACCCAAATAGAATATGAATTTACAGTTAAATTTATGGCCTACAGGAAGTACCCACTAAAAATTATGTAAACAGAACATCATCTAATAATAATAATAGATTGGCGCTTACACATATGTTAGTGTTTGGCCGAGCTTCTCCTCCGATTTGTGGCGTGCGCCTTGATGTTGTCACCCGACTCCGAACGGCGATTGTGTTTTTGTGAAAAGCTGTTTTTCATGGCAGAAATACATTCGGAGGTTTGCCATTGCCTGCCGAGGGACGCTGTTAAGAAAAACCCTTTTTTCTATATTTTTTGCGATGTTGCTTTGACCAGGGTTTGAACCCAGGCGTTGCGGAGTGGAAGCGCGCACTGCTTACCACTACACCACAGCGGCCGACAAACAGAACTTCATCTACTTTCATAAGTTTTTATTACAAACAAAAAAAACATACTTTATTTGGTTGGTGGCACTTTTACCATTTGTCCCTCTCTCTACCGCTCTATTTTTTAAATATTTTGTGAATTAAAACTAATCTAGCGCACAAATAATTGCATGCAAATCTTCTTGTGCAATGTCTTCGTTCATTTGAATAGAAATTGCAACAATCATCACTATTTTGCATTTCTATAAATAACTTCATATTTCTGTATTCACTTCGTGCCGCTTTTCATTCACTGGCAAAAGAAACTCAGGCACCTCCAAAAACAAATTATAGACATTTATTTGCATTTTCTCAATGCCCATTTTTACTTTCTAATTAGTGACGTGCAACTTTGAGGGAAAATTTGCAATTTTCTGCTAATATGAATCGCAATGGCTTTTGAGAAAATACTTCAAGCTGCGGCTGCGACTGCGGTTGTGGTGGCGATGTGTCGCTACATCGTGATGACAACGCACGTTTTGTGCCACTTGGTGTAGATCAAAAACATGCGCGCACTTCCATCCAGCACTAGGCAAAGGGAACGCACGAA
This sequence comes from Rhagoletis zephyria, assembly GCF_001687245.7. Taxonomy (NCBI): domain Eukaryota; kingdom Metazoa; phylum Arthropoda; class Insecta; order Diptera; family Tephritidae; genus Rhagoletis; species Rhagoletis zephyria. The sequence continues at coordinate 470 of NW_016190210.1, read as the reverse complement.
TAAGCGAAGTGGATTCTGTTGGAGACATTGGCAAAAAGCACACTGACACTGGGTGGTCACGTAAATCAGTCGCTTTATGCTGCCGCATCAATTTATGACTTGTTTATTTTCACTAAATACGCCAACGACCGTAACCAAATGCATGGCGAGAGTGCATACCCACCCATATATATGTACGTGTATTGGCGATGGCGCAAGCAAATGGGCATGTGTCGCCCGCCCGATTTATTTGTTTATTTGCGACTTTGTTTATTTTTACGTGTGTATAGGTATGAGTGGATGTGTGATTTGTTTTTATGCGACATTTGCAAATTTTTATGCATTTTGCAAACCTTTACGTACTGTTTTTGCTGAAATATGAATTTTAAAACAATAATTAAGTATGGCAAATTAAGATCTTGCTGCATAAGCGCTAATAAAAATTGCAAATTTTTGTAGTTTTCCATGGCTGAAAATATCGGACGGCGCTA
>NW_016190209.1:0-3796 GCF_001687245.7 Rhagoletis zephyria | reverse complement strand
CTCACTAGTCTCTCTCCCCTACATAAGCAGACCTCATGTAGACACACATTACCAGTCGGCTCCCAGTCTGCCACTGGTCACGAGTCAGTCCCCTATCACTTGCTCCCCTCATCTCATAACTATGTATTCGCCCATCACAGACCGTCCTCATCAGTAAAGGTCTCTGCCACAACATGTAATTGTTTTAAAAAATGACAAACAATTCCAAAAAGCGGCCTGCATGATCTTGTAGACTTCTACAAAAAAGTGAGCGTACTCAATTACTGCACTGACAGGTAGGCGTCGCTGACCAGCTGTTTGACTATGTCGGCAGTCATGCTGTCCTTGTTCACAGTCTCCACAGCGTTGAGAAATCGTCGCTTGAGCTTGCTGGCCGCCTCCCAGTAGCGATTCAGTTGCTCCCGGTCCTCTTCTTCCTCCTTCTCAACGGCGACGCCCACCGAGTGGTGAACCGTTTTCTTGAGCAGCACCGTCAGCCAGAACTTTAGCGAACGAAGGCACTTCTCGCCGAGAAGATGCTTTGGAATGCTTCGCGGCAGAGCACGGTCAAAGAGAAGGGCCAGCTCGAGCTTCTGGGCGTCATCGGTCAGAAGGTGGCTGCTTTGCTCAAATATCACCGAGGAGAGGAGAACACTGCGGCAGATGGGCTCGCTTTCAGGAAGTGAAAGGTCGACCAGGTCAGCAAGCAGTTTGGCCGCCGCTTTGAGAATGTTCTCACTTTGGAAAACAGTCGTCAGATTGGCCAGGTCACTAATGGTCTTCTTGACTTCAGTCAGACGCTTCACCGCCTCTTCAAAGTTCTCGTATTTTTCAAAGCAGCTGATGCACTTGCCATTGAGCTGTGGCTCCTTGTTTTGAGCTGAGCCAAAGACCACCGGGCCATCACATTGGCGACAGCGCAAGTTGTTGCCCATTTTGGCGTCTTTCAGACACAGGTTGCAGTTGCACTGGAAAAAGGTGGTTTAAATGATTGTAAATTCCTGTTCATCAACCAAANTCCTTGTTTTGAGCCGAGCCAAAGACCACCGGGCCATTACATCGGCGACAGCGCAAGTTGTTGCCCATCTTGGCGTCTTTCAGACACAAATTGCAGTTGCACTGGAAAAAGGTGGTTTAAATGATTGTAAGTTCCTGTTGATCAATCAACCAACCAAAGCACAGAGCACTTACAGCAAAAAAGTAGTAGTTGAGGCGCTCCTGGCGCTTGTAGTGCGTCATGCCCTTGCCCGGGCCGTAGGTGATGGTGATCTGCTCACCGGCGGCAATGGCTCGCTTGGTGGTGAAGGTGATCATCCCATCCGTCCAGCCCCAGCTGACGTTGCACTCGCAGGAGTGGTTGATCAGACTGCCCACCAGGCACTGGCAGTTGGCGACGTGACCTCGAGTCGACCAGTCGTCCTCAGCACTCTCTCGGTACTCGTGCCAGCCAAAGACGTTGAAGGTGATGCGTCGCATGTTGACCAGAACTCGACTGGCGAAGGCGACCAGAAAGTCCCGTCCCGGTCGGCGGCTGCGAAAGTGGTGAATCAGATCGAGGAGGACGGCCACCTCGACGGCCACCACGCAGTGCTGTGCATTGTAGTAGCCGTTGTGCTTCTCATCGTGGTGCCAGAGAATGGAGGACATGCGGTACTTCTTCGCCTTCTGCGCTGGGGTCCACTGCTCCTCGGGCACGTCGACGTCCTCGCCGAACTCCGCCAGGTACTGGTCAATGGAGTAGGCGCCGTTGGTCTCCTCCTCAACGTCGAAGGCCTCCAGCGGGCCCATGCGCGAGAAAATGCGGAAGACGTGGGCCGCAGACATGGTCATCTGCGAGCGGGCCAGCGAGGCCAGGCCACACTCGAAACGGTGGTAGACCTGGTAGGCCGCCTGAAAGCAGGCTCGATTGCAGAAGATTGGCTCGGTGCAGTAGGCACTAGTGGTTTTGGAGAAAAAAACAACATTGCATAAGTGATCTGCACTTGACATAAAAAAGGTAAAAACACTCACCAGGGAAAGAACTTGTGCCCCAGGTTGTGATTACAGTTGGCGCACTTGGTCTTCCAGTAGTCCAACTCTAGCACCAAACTGTAGGGGCGCTCGCGCAGAATGACCACGTTCTTGGGAATGGACTGCGTGGCCACAAAGTGACGCCCCACCACCGGCGAGTTGACTATCTTCACGCTAGAGGCCAGCTGGTGAGAAAAGTACGGCTCAGCTGATTTTTGAAGAGGAGCAACACTCATCGAGCCATCGTTCTTCCTCTTGCTCAGCTCTAGTATTTCCCTCTTAAAGTCAGCCAACTTTGCCTTTTGACTCTTGCTCTTCAGCGTGAACTCGCCCAAACCTTGGCTGCCAATCACTTGGTCAATCAGCTCGATGGCAGAGGAAAACTGGTGCAGCAACGCCATACTGTGAACCTTCAACAGCAGATACTTGACACATGGCTGAAGGTCGAAGCACACTTCGGCGCTGTACAGCATCGCCTGGTAGTCCTTTAGGTGAAAGTGAATTCGCCACTTGTGCGCAAACAGACGAACAAAAGCCGTCTCCTGTGGAGAGGTGTGAAGAATGGCCTTGTGCACTGCAGCCAGGGCGGCATCGAGGCGTTCAGTCTTGAAGCAGGTGTCAGCTTCCTGGTAGTACCGGTTCGCCAGCAATGAGGACTTGCGTGAACTGTCCCAAGCTTTGCTGAAGTTCTTTCGAACCAGCTCCTTCAGCTGCTCAAAGGAGATGGCCTTCTCTAGCAGATAGGCAATCCGTTCAGAGTTGCTTTTCAGTGCACCGAACACTGGATCACCGTTGAGGCGAGAGACCAGCTCATATCGTGTACTGGAGTTCATTCTGCGCAACAAGGAGCAAAAAAACACACTTCTATTAATATTGCTTTCATCAAAAAGTAGTCCAAGTTATGCACTTTCAAGTATCATTTTTGAACATTTTTAGAATGTCTGCCAGATGAGTACGAATTCGAAGCCGAAAACAACTGTTTTACTGCATCATCTAAATCTGCTTTGCATTTTTGTTTGTATCAATGAACTCTTTTTTTCAGTCAACATTTTTTTTCATCTACTACTACTACCGCATTGCCGCCGATCGCCCCGTGCACTGTAGTACAGTAGTAGCATTCATTTACTGGCTGCGTCTGGTGTTTTCTCACACACTGTGTGAAAGAGTGCATTCCGAGTACACATTCTCACGTAGGCCACTGTACTGTCTGTCTGTCTGTCTGCACTCCCTCTACCTCTCTATTCCTTCTTTTTCGTCTGTGCCTGTGCCAAGTGCCAGTGCCAAAACGATGCATGGTCAGATGGTCGGCAAAAACTGAACTGCCGGTCTGTCTGTCTGTCTGTCTCTCTGTCTCTGCAACGGGGTGTGCTCCACCAGCTCCGTCCAACGGACAAACAAACAAAGTTGTGTGGAGGCCCTAGGTGCCTGTGTGCCAAGAGAGGGCCGTTGTAGAAGAAGACTTGGCCGTTGGCCACGGCTTCATTTGCCGACGGTCTCTTCCGTCGTTCCGCTCAGCAGCACGCGATCATCCGATCGTCGGTGGAGTGGAGAGAGTGTAAAGAGAGTGAAGTATTCGATCAGCGCACCAAAGTGAGTCCTTTTAAAAAAGTGCCAGTGCCATGCCAACCACCGCTGAGAGGTACCCTGAGAGGATAAGGCATTGCAGTGTCTTTTGAAAGTGCTCCCTTTCTCACTCACTGTCACTTTCCCCAACTCCCGCCTCAAAGTGCCTGCTCCCTTCTTTCTGCACTGCCACTACCCTAATCGACCTTTGACCGTCGTGTATGAGTACTACTCCAACTGCTGC
>NW_016190207.1:0-3796 GCF_001687245.7 Rhagoletis zephyria | reverse complement strand
AATATAAAAATTAAATTAACAAGAAAAACAAATTAAATTAAAAAAATCCGCTGCCCGAGGATTCGAACCTCGGATCTCTCGAATGACACGCCTGTGCTTTGCTAACTCAACCATTGCGACTCATAGAGCAGCGCAAGCAAGACGATACACTTTCTCCACTTGACACATGCTCAAGTGCTTTCTGTCAAAAGAGCTTTTCATCGGCTTTTCAAGTTGGCAAAGGAGCTTTTTTTGTAAGACTTTTTTTTATCAGAATAAAAAAAATCTTTCTAATTTGGGAAACGATTTATTCACATGGAGTTGGCGATAGGGTTGATTATCACCGTTACGAGAAACTTAAAGCTTGGACGTGCTCACCAGTTGCAGTGCGCGGCTTTACTCCAGCTAGTATATTAACACTTCTAGATATCAAATTTGATCGGATGTGATGCGCCAGTATCCACGGTCAGCACTCGTCTTTCTGTCTACATACCCACCAACATTGACGTTACTCGATTTGATGCCAATTTTTGAGACAGAAATTATGCGGTATCAGTCCGTTTCAGTTTAGTGACTGCTTGGGCTTTTACAGAGCTGTAGATGGTGATGCTGCGAACTTCAGTGAGCCCTTAAATCGAACCGTTTGGGATCCTATTCTTGGCCATTTCGAGACTATTTCAGGAATATTTCGAAACTATTTCGAGATCAATTTTGGGACAAGTTCAGAACCATCTAAGGTCTGGTTCAGGCCTAACTTAGGACCATTGATCAAAACTTGTTTGAGAACAAGTTCTCTACTTATTTAGAACCATTTCAAGACTACTTCAGCACAATTTTAGGTTTAGTTTGGAATAATTTCGGGACTAATAAGTGACTTTTTCGGTACAGTTTCAAAACTTTATGATATCATTTCGAGACAATTTTACGATATATTATTTGGTAATGTTGCTTTTTGTTGGTTTTCCTTTTTTCAATCAATTATAATCTTCACGACCACCCTCAGAGGCATGTAGCACACTTTTCAATGAAACTAAATGCTTCAGGTCCCAAAATTTTGAGTATAACCGAATTTAATGACTCGTATGTGAAAGTACAGATTGAAGGCAACAATCGGTAGCGAGCTTAATATGCTGAATAGTAAAATCATCATTAGTTTAATAAAATACGCAAGAGCCAACTGTAAAGCCATTAATCAATAAAACAATCAAAAAATTTGACGTTACACTTCACACATTAGTTACCATCAGCGAAAGAAAGAGAAAACGCCTGGTGATGCTTTACAAACTACCAAATCTAACGCGGCTAGTAAAAGCGTGGAAATTCTTGACCTATATATTTACAATATCTACATACATGGCGTACATACGAGTAATTCATTTATCATACTTGCTACCACAAATGTGGCTTTTATTCATAAACATACTCATAAGTATGTGTCTCGGTTATTTTTGCTTTTTACACAAACTTAACGACAGCTGCATTATAAGCGAAAAAAATACGCTTAACTGTTACGCTTTTACGGCGGCGTGGCCGAAAATCAAAGTCGACATGCGTGTTTTTAATTGTTTTGATTGTTCTTTCGCTACTCTGCTCTTCAATGATCCCAAACAGCAATATCAGGCGGCGTCATTTATGCTACCTACCTACATACGTATGTATCTACCCTGTAGGAAAAATCTTTAGTATTGAATTGGTTCGCTCCTAGTAAATTTAGAACTACTACTAACTCGCGATAAATATATTTTGCATGCAAACAGCTGTTGAATTTAACAAGGCTAGCTATGTCATAGGAAATGGAAAATGTCCTCCGCTGCATTACCCTTTTCTCACTTTCGCAACAGCTCTAAATTCCACACTTTAGATCTAATTCGCTTAGAATCCCTTTTTATGTAGTTCCGAGCCCGTTCTTGAGTGTACAGCGGTGCTTGCTATTATTTGTTAGAGTCTAGAAGTCTGCCTCGAATTCTACCAGACGCAACAGGTTAAAATGATAGCACGATATTTCGTTTTGTGTTTTCTAGCTATGAAAAATCATCTGTGAAGTGCAGGACAAAAGCGTATCCGTACGAAAAAACGCCAAAACAAAGGTAAACAAAAGATGGCTTGGTGCCTCCGCTGCATCCTTTTCTTGACATTCCCGAACCAATTCTAAATTCGACAGATGCGATATAGTTTGTTCTAAATACATCCATCCTTTATTCGATAACTCCGAACCTGTTCTAAATTCGTCGCCTTAGATATAGATTTCTAATGAAAAGTTTTTGTATCCTTTGGGAGTCATCCCAATTACTCTGACCATTGAGGACTTAGTGAGGGGCTCACTGATTAGAAATGATTTGAAATAAAATAAATAGGTCGGTCTTTAAGAAAACGATGCATTTTTAATTATGTTTGCNTTTTAAACTGGTGGGATCTACATAGCTTCTATTGGACTATATCGTTGTTGGCAAAAAAGAACTAGTATTGAACTACAACTCTCTAGTAAATCAAAATTTGTTCAGTTCGTGTTTTCCCTGCAGGGTACATATATGGCTACCACATCCACAACGCTGCATATGTATCATCTTTTGTTGTCTTAATGTCACTTCAATGATATTTAGCTTAATTATAATGACAGTTTGATTGTTAAGCGGCTCTTTTATGGCATAGATATGTGCGTAAGTGTAACGTGTTGGTGCTAGCCAAGCTTTCAACTTTTCAATAACCTCGAAGGCATATAGTATTGAGATATTCAGGAGTTGCCATCGTTTTTTCTTGGCGTTTCTGTGTTTTGCTTTTTTTTTAGATCCAATTGTAAACTTTTGCCGCAGGTAGTCCCAGTTTTCATATTTTTTATCGACACATTCAATACTTTCCTCTCGAACTAAACTCGTAAGAGGTTACTCACCGCATGTGGGGAAAAAATTATAGCTTTATGAGCGTCTACTTTTGTTTTTTTGTTTTCTTCTGTGTAGTTGGTTCTGCATAGCCAAATTGAATTATGATATTTTTACCAATTCATCGCCACCAGTTGTTACCGTTCGTCATTGCTTTGTATGGGTTCAGTAGATCTCCTCGCAGCTTGAGATTATCTTCTTAACTTAATGCTATTTGGTATGCAATAAGCCATGTATTAAATATTTTATTATTGCCTGTATAAATAGATGACGTTATTTATGATTTTAAGCTTTGAATCTATTACTATTCTTATTACTGAAACTTATGTATATATTTAAATTGGCAGACAAATGATTTCGACGATTATTAAAAAAAAAACGACAAAGATGACTACTGCTACTTCGAGACCTATAACGAAAATAGCGGCAGTAGTAATAGTTACTAAGCTACTAAATTTTCCGTAATCCTGAGAGCCCAGGAAATTATCGGCTTCCTTAAACAAAGTTAATAATACTAAGATAGGCGGATCCTTATAAAAAGAGGTTCAACTGTTGATGAAAATAAGTGCTTTAGCCTTCTGGCACACGTCGAAAATTCACACAGAATGTGCACCGACGTTTCTTCGCCTTCAAGGCATAGACGGCATTCCGCCCCCGTGCTCAGGCCAATATTGCGCATCTGTGTGCGCAGATGGTTATGACCGCAAAGGTAGGTTATCTTGACTGGCCTCATTCTGCACTGCAAAGGGGTGTACTTGACCACCATGGGCCAATTACCCTAGAAATAATAGCAATTCCTTATTCTGATAAACCGCACATCATACATACTGGCTGAATCCATTACAGCCAGACACTCAAAATAATAGCAGCGGAGGAACGCACGACGACAGCCTCTCGCCCAAGCGGGGCGGTGGCATAAATATTGCTCTACACTACACTTT
>NW_016190206.1:0-3796 GCF_001687245.7 Rhagoletis zephyria | reverse complement strand
CTCTCATTTTTGAAAAAGCAAAAAGTCAAGTCGCGCAAATATTGCTCGAGTTTGCTTTTCTTACTGTTTTGTAGCAGTCATGCACACTTATGTTCTGCCCACAGTCTGATTCTGCAATGCTTAATTTAATTAAATTAAAATGAAATCTTTTCAATTGCTAATTTATGCTTGTTTTCAATGCTTTAGGGCGCTCTATTTGCCATTTGATTAAGGCTTTTTTGTCGGCTAGCTTACCTCATTGATTAGTGACTCTTGGCATTTTGATAAATGTCATTTGGTGTTTGATCCTTTGTATGTTTTCATGAATTGCATGTTTCTCTTATTTTCTGTTTAAAAAAGCCACTGTGTTATTCTAGTGTGCTTGTGTCCACAAAAGCTACCCTGATGTGGAAATCAGTTGACATCGATTATCATAGAACAGGGACAATTTACAGACACTAACAATGACTGGACACTTCTCAAACTGTGCATCGTTGCTTCCCTATGGGCTTTTAGTTGCGGATGCCACACCTGGTCAGCCTTGCAAACGCAATGGTGCAATGAATGACTTGCACTTGTAGTCCTCTTTTACCGGAGATAAACTGAACAGAAATTGTGGACAGTGTCTGGTTAGTTGTGTTAGTTTGTTCCTAGACAGTTTAGTGACACTTTGTTTGTGTGCACTGTTCAACTGTTTGCACAATTGTTTTGCAGGGTGCACACATTTTTCTCGACTTTACATTTACCCGTTCTTCTAAAGTTTCAAACAATCATGCAACAATTTTCAGTGAAATCAATTAAAGGGCAGTTTAATTATCGTAATTGGCAATCACTTTAATGACCATAATTAACAGGCAAAAAGTGCTTTGCAACTAAAACTGCAGCTCTAGCCAGTTCAATGTCATCAATTTTCAGCCCCAATTCAGCAGGCTGTTTGTCATTGTTTGTTGTTTCACACACATCATCACAGTTAATTCTCAGTAAAATCATGCCAAGAACCTAATTGCTTTTGATGTCCACTCACCTAGCCATTTTATTACGCAATGGCACACTGCAAGTCCTATCGACTAAAGTGTTACAATGGCCTTCGTACTTCGCTTCGTTTGTTCTTCCAATCGTTTATTGTTTTACTTCTTCTCTTATTGATGATTATCTGGTCATTACTTTTGATAACTGTAGTTCAGAATCGCAAATCAGTTTTGTCAATTCCAGAAAATACCTTAATCGCATTTCCTGCTTACTTGAATTTAAGCGCACAGAATAATCATTCATACACACTAAGTGGTAGCGAAGCATCAAGACAAGTGTTCTACATAACTAATCTGGCCATTCCTCTGCTCTTTTGCTTTATTGGCCTCATCGCTGTCATCCTCAGTGACATCTATTGGAGTGCTGTATCTGGCATGGTTCTTTTTGTTTTCTGGATTTTGGAACACCAACGTTCTCCACTGCTATTCACCTCGACAACAACCACAACTACTCAAATTTTACTAGTTGTTGGACATGCTTTGCATTTAGTTACGTGGAGCTTTTTGCTGTTGTACGGCGGACTACTGACACTGATGTGGCGATTGAAACAACTACCCCAGCTACCTCAGCCATTGCCGAGATTTCAGCCATCGCCTATCTACTGTCAGTATGGCGGCAATTACTGTGCTTATCTCTCCACCGACCAACCGCTGTCTAGCTTTGCTGATGCTCCGCCGTACTATGACACATTTCCACCACCACCGACTTTTGAGACAATTCAAGTTCGATCTACCAGAGCGGCTTCCAACACCAACTGATTTTCACTAGAAATTAACGGTTCAATGATTCGATCTTTCTGACCTCTTTTTCTCTCTTTTGTTGCTGTTTTGTTACTTAGTGAATTGATTGACAATGGAATCTTTTGTTTAATTAGGCTTATAAAAAACAAACATAAAGATTACTATAAATAAATTGTAACTCAAAAAGGAAATTGACAACTGCGATTTATATAACATTAGAAATATTTTGTGCAACAAACCTTTGGTGCATTAAATAAAATTAAAGTTCAAGTTCAAATGTCTATTCATAATTTTGTTTGCTAAACTAATTAACTTTTAATATTCTTGCAAGATTCTAAACACAATAATTTATTTGAGAATGAATCAAACTTCATTTATGAAACCAGTTCAGATAATTTACTTTTTCAAAGTTTTTTCATTAAATCTTTAAAGCTTTTGGTTGTACTTTTTTTTGTCTTTATGCTAAAATGTCAATGTGCTTGTCATTAAATAGCATCATAGTGTTTTTCAATAAATGTATCTGTGGCTAGTTTATTTATGGATATATTGAAATTGCTTTTAAACAAAAACATAACAGGAAACACGTTTTGTAACTTTAATAATTTTTTATAATATTGTATTTTAACACTTAACAATTAAAAAATAATAATTTTTAAATAAAAATGATTTGTTTATTTTAGTCAAAAGTATCAGTATAATTTAAACCATTTATATATTTTAAATAGAAAAAATAGAAAAAAATAAAAAATTGACAGATCTTTAGTGAACAACTAGTGAAACAAACAATGGTTTAGCACATTAGTGGCAAAATGAAAAGATAGTGCCACTTTACTTTGTCTTTTTTAGTGACTGTCCACTAAAAAAATTGAAATTTAATAACACAAAATCGATGACATTTCTATTGAGTTTTGTTAGTAAACTCACAAGTTTAATTCTAAAAACACAATTTTTATCTTTGGTATAAGAAAACAAAAGTTTTAGATTTATCATTTAAAATCTTGTATTTTACAAACAAACATAATCTAACGCAACAACCCATATAAATGAAGACTAGAAACGTTTAATATTTCAAGTAAAAATGNTAAACTCACAAGTTTAATTCTAAAAACACAATTTTTATCTTTGGTATAAGAAAACAAAAGTTTTAGATTTATCATTTAAAATCTTGTATTTTACAAACAAACATAATCTAACGCAACAACCCATATAAATGAAGACTAGAAACGTTTAATATTTCAAGTAAAAATGCAAAAAAATAAAAGTTTGTACATTGTTTATTAGAGTTACAATTATTAAACTTACGATAAATTGTTTAGAAAATTATGAAAAAATTTAATTATAAACCCGTTTCAAGTTTTTAGCAAACTGTTTTAATTAAAAAATAACAAACAAAAATTAATTGCAAAACAAACCAGTACAAAATTTGATAATGACATATTTACAAGTGCATAAAGTTTCTACATTTTTAAATAAAAAAATACTTGTTTTGTAAAAGCAAAAGTTGGATTAACAAAAATAGGTTTTCTTACATGTTAAAACAATGCAAATGAAACAAGATTAAAAAAATTAGCCAATTTTTATATTTGAGATTTCTGTTTAAACCATTTTTAAAAAGTTTTGACTTAAGTTAAACGAAACTGTTTTTCATCATTTAGCAAATAGTTCAAGTTGTGCTATGAATACTCTGTTCCTCGTTTATTTGTAAAACAGAGTTAAAATTGGAAGATGGGGTGATTTTACCTGGACTGATTTTGTTTGACAAGTTGTGATGAAAATTTTCGTTGTTTTGAGCATTTAATTTTTGACTGTGGTTGCTTTCCAGGTAAAGATGATTGTTTAGAATATTGTTTTGGTGGTTGTTATAATTAGCTATTGTGCTGCCTTTATGTTTCTGAAAAAATTTAAACAAAAAATATTGTTAAAAATTTTTTTTATTAAAATTTTTAAATGCATAAAACAAGTTTTACTGCAAATTATAATCAGTTTAAAAAAATTAAAGTTAAGTTTATTATTCATTATTTTTACATAATTGACAAATATTTTTTTGT
>NW_016190204.1:0-3796 GCF_001687245.7 Rhagoletis zephyria | reverse complement strand
GTTGCTAATAAGGTATTATTACGTGCTCCTAATTCCCACTGGGAGATTAATAATCAAAAGTGTATTCATGTGAGAAGACTAATACATACATATATATGTATAAACATATGAATGTACATTAGAGTGGTAAAATTTTTGTATGGGGGAAAAAAATATCATCCCACAGGTGCCCCGTGCACCTTCTTAGTTTTTTCTTTTGGTACCTATACCAACTTTAAATTTTCTACTGCAACCAATATAGGGTGCTCAATGACTTTTAAATGCGCCACTGGATCGCTGTGAAACTGACCAAAATATTAGTGATTTTTATAAAAAGCAGTAGGCTGCCATGACAACTGAAGCTTGTGATATATTTCTAGATAATTTAAATTTGAAATGTTCTTAGGTTGCTCAACCAATTGATTGATTAATATATGTACACAATACTTCTAGCGTAAAATATGAGCATCATGAACATCCTCCAAATTTATACTTAGAAACGTAAAGTTTGGTACCAGCACCTCTATCGGCTAGACGAAAAATTTTGGAAGGTGCCCCAAACCCTATCTCGGAATTGTCATTTGACGGAATTTAAAAAAAAATCTTTATTAAACTATTTTTTTCATAAAAAACTCCTTTTTTGGAGGTATTTTCAAATCGATCCAGCTCACGTAAATCTCAATATTTTTTCGAAACATTTTGGTGGAAGTCTTAAAATATAACAGATTTTATAAATCCAATGGAAAAACAGTATCGATTTTTTTTTTTGTATGGGGAGTGAAGCAGTCTAATGTACATACATATGTATATATGCCGAAATCGCAGTCATATCAAACTGTTAACACCAATCACATTTGACTTTGAACCCAAGCTCGCCAATAATTATGACTTGACACTTTTTTCTTACATCAACCGGTTTTCGCTAATTTTCTCTAACAATTTTTTCACATTTACATTTTACGCACATAAATACTTCTCACTTTTTTCCCCTGCTTTTTTTTACCTTAGTCTTGAAGCGTTGTGCAGCCGTCAGTAATGACATGAGCAATACTTTAATAACCAAAACTGCAGACCAGAAAACATAGGCACTGAATACTTCATTGTCAAATGTTATTAAATCTTTCGCTGCCATTTTGCTAATTTATTAATTTTTTTCTTTTCAAAATTTCAACGCGTTTTTCGAAGTACAAATCGCCAAAGCACTGTCGTTTAAATCTGATGACCAACTAATTTCGTAGTTGAAGCGCAGAAGATTCCAATAGACTCTCCTGGCTTCTGGAGCGCTTTTTTAATATCGTTTATGTATGTATGTGTGTATGTATGTATATACATAACATAAGTAAATGTATATTTATGTATGCATGTATGAGCTTTTGTTGATAACGCATCGGACTGCATATGATTAGTTAATTTGACAGCCTCTCATTTTTTATATACGCTCAAAGTTTGTGGCTTTCTCTCACCTTAAAAATTTGTTTAGTCATTAAATTTAAATATGTGCATAAATTAATTCATACATACAGTGCTTCCATCGACTAATCGGACAAACTTGACTTCCTCAGAATTTATATAAAAAAACATAATCATGCAGCCGAAGTATTTGAAAATTGAGCACACAGATAAATTTTTTATTTGTTGACTTCCAAGAATAGTCTCCAGAGGCAGACAAAGTTCTGTCCCCTCCACGTCAGGTGGTTGTATGCCCAGAACGGCACTGACAAGTCGAGAGTCTATATAACTCGAAAGCAACTCCCTGTGACTCCTGTTCAGGGCCTGTCTGTATTCATTTGGATCCAGCGGTTGTTTGATGAATCTCTGAACTTCATCCGTCAGTTCGTAGAGATGCCTCCGGACGTCACTAGTTACCTTGCGGCCTTGATGTTAACTTAGCTAAAACTGGGATAGTCCTTTTTACCAGACAGCACAAAGTACCGGCTCTTACACCCCCTAAATTGGAAGGCTTGAGCCTGATATTTATACGTACTGCCAAAAATCTTGGATTAATTCTCGACAGTAAGCTGCTCTGGAATGACAACACAATGGAATGCATCTTCACATGCAAAAAGGCGTTTGCTGTAACGTGGGGCTTCTCACCTGGGATAGCTCACTGGAGCTAGTACACGGCCATTATTCGCCCGATTCTGCTCTACGGAGTCCTTGTATGGTGACCTATCATTAGTAAGACAAAAGTGCTCAAACAATTTCAAAGGGTACAAAGGAGTGCGGAGCTATGCATAAGCGGAACTCTATGCTCTTCTCCTACCAAAGCCCTTTAATGCGATTCTGCATTTTCCCCGCTCGACGCATTTACAACACAAAGTCTCTCACTGAATGATGCAGATCTCTTAACGAGATGGCCCAGCATTATAGAATACAACTCATATGGGTGCCTGGACGCCGAGATATTGAGGTATGTATACCAATGACCACTCACATACGCTCTGTAAACCCTTTCCACGAAGCCTTACGGATATAGCGGAAATCAACATTAGAACATTAGCGAAGTTCATCACTTTAACGAAATGGTTCAAGGTCGACTTTTTATTGAGGAAAAGAAAAGTTCGACGTACACCGCTGACTGTAAAGTATTTTTGCAAGGCAATTTCGATTTTATTATTTTTTTGCTCCGAACCTAGGGCTCGCCTCTTTACATTTTTCGTCTTATCTCCAGCATTTACATTCAGATCTTAAAATATGATATATTGATGCTTTAGCCTGGGAGAGACATTTTTTGTTTGTTCCAAGTTCAGCGACGTCGATCACCCAGTTCTAATAAATTAAAACTGAGAAGAAATCTTTAAGTTTTTCTAATGAATTACTTAGATTATTCCATTAGAACTATTTAAAAAAATTGTATTGCCGTTGTGCGACTAAAGCGGCAATTTGGCCCTTTTTATGTGCCAATACTCTTTGACCCGAGTTATTGAAAATTTTGATTTTTTGACCCTTTATAAGAAAGAAATTAAATCCGTTAACAAGTTTTAAAATCAATATTTATTATAAAGCGCTTTACAAGGGCATTTTTTATGTATGTAAATAACTAGTATAAACTTTTTACCTTTTCCCAAACAAAAATGCATACAATTTGTACAATTATTGCGAAAAATTGTTGTAGTTAATTCATATTTACATTAGTATATTGTAGTAAAGTATAAGAATTTAAATTATGCTAACTATAGTTTTAATATTTCTCAGCCATATGTTAAAAAAACCCTTTTTTAAGTGCATCACATAAAAGGCTGTGGTGAATACAGGAGTATTCAATAATTTGTTAAGATTCTTTCACTTTATTTAATTTAATTTTCTTTCTCATCTCATTTTAATTTTTAAGTTAGTTGAGTTTATTTAACTTTAATTGGTTAACTTTATTTTTTTTTTTTTGAAATTTTCATATGCAAGTAATTTTTTATAAAATCTTGCAATGTGTTTATGTCTTTAATTGTTTAATAACGTCACCTTTCAGTGTAATCATTAATACATTTTTGCACTGAAGTACCAAAAATTTAAATTAAAATAATGGATGTTATTTTCTTATCTAAAAAAAAAAACGCATCTTCTCTTGACACTCCCTAATATTTAAGCATACGATAATTTAGTTTCTTCCAATTCTTCAACCCTTAAAGCACAGTCAGCGCCACCTGAAAAGCCATGTAGGTGGTTACTAATGCACCAACTAAAAATGCCAACAGACGACTTGGTTGTGGCACAACAACAACAGCATAAACGATAGTATGGATAATGCGGGCGATACCCACGGCACGGAACAAGTTGATGGCTAATTTTGGGCTGGGATTGATTAGCACGTACAGCAATCCGA
>NW_016190203.1:0-3797 GCF_001687245.7 Rhagoletis zephyria | reverse complement strand
TAAAAAGAAAAGTTAATCAAATCCGATGAAAATTACGTCTTGCAAAGAGTATTTAAATCTAACTTTCCTCACTTCTAGGCGTATCGATAAGCTAAAAACGTCATTCATAGAGATTGCCACCAATTGCCACCATCCGAGACTATCGCCGCTTGAATGTGGTTATTATGACCCAGCCACCACTCCCAGCAGACGAAGAGCTTCAGCTGCCGCGATTAACACGAGTTAAAGTCTTGAAACGGCAGTGGACTGAACTCGTATCAATCCTGACTCGGCCATGAAACCAACCACCTTTGCACTCAAACCATTTCAGCTAACACCCGTCTGCATTTGATCCGACCCGGTCGAAAAAACATGTTTCCTAGACCCACCGTTAGTTGAGCTTGACGACAGCGCTCCATAGGGTAGCCGACTTGGGCTGGTCTTAGTATTGCCCCTACAGCAACACCTTCCTGTGAACAATTCCATTACTTCTGACCCAATAATACCAACTCAATTGAATTAATTGCAAAATGAATGGTCTGATTTTAAAATGTATTTTTGGCATTCAATATTTTGTTACAAATCCTTAATAACACCAAAAAATTTTTCAGTAACCAAACCACTAAGTTTAACCACTTAATCCAACGCATCAGAATAATTTAATCTATTTCATTTTTTGTTTGCTCGGAATCCAAATCACACTCTCAGTCGCTCATTTCTAATTGTATCCACAGTAAATTAAATGTTATTGTCAATTACCAGGCGCCACATTCATAACCACAGCGAGAGCGTCAAACCACTTCGACGCTAATACCACAGACACGCAGCCACAATCATTATATGGCAGCTGCGAATGTCGCCACCACCACCACGACTAGCAAGACCAATGAGGCAGTCGGTCGACATTTGCGCGTAAACTGAGTAAGCAAATCATAGCAAAAGCACGCGCCGGCGACCATTAGGCATTAGGTGGTCACTAGGATGACGTAGTCAGAAAAAAAGATTATTGCCCACTAAGAGAAAGACACGCGGGACCGAGTAATATAGCCAACACAATTCACGCAATTAAAATATTATCAACTAAAAAATTATCCATAGCAGTAATGCACCCAAGGGAGCAAACGAAAGTTATGGGTATGGAAGGGTAAGAAGACACACATACTTAATTCTCAAATACAATTGCAATGGCAGAGGTGAAGTGGTAGAGACACAATGAAAATAATGTAGTGGCAATGACAGTGTCAGTGGCATCACTTGGCTGCGATAAACTCCATTAGCGTCGCACATCAAAAATGCTACAAAATTAATTATGCAATTGCGCGAATGGCGCATCTCACCGCACGCTCAATGCACCTACAGTAGTTATGCTGATGGTGGATAGGCGCCACGATAAGGCTGTGTGGTAAGTGCAGCTGCCGAGTGGAGAGAGTGCAGCAAAGGGACAGTCGTAAAGTGAAAGAGGCGAGTCGACATTGGCAGCGGATATGGCGAAGAAAAATGTGTACAAGCAAAATTACCATATTTTACAAGGAGCAGACGCCCAGGCCAGTGAGCGAGCGCGGCGCAGACCTGCCAGCCCAACCCTAGCCAGGCCAGACAAACCAGCACTGCCGAGCAGAGACTAAGTAGAGGTCGGGTAGCAGCGAAAAGGCATAGTTGATGAAAGGCGACCAACGAATTGGAAGAGTGTCAGTGGCATTGCTGTCATTCAGCTGGTGGACCGACCAACTGATCCAACCGCCAGTTTGTAAGCAATGCGTGGATTATAGTTTAATGAACTCGGTGAATGGTCGCTGACAGCGGCGACAAAAGGATGATGACGAGAATGGCAATATTGACTTGATGGCAGAGAATGAAGAAGAATTGAAAAATCAGAAGTGAAAGGAAGAGAAAGTAGTTACACAAGTAGGGGTAAATACCAAAATGACTGCGTAGGAATAATAAATTACCGAAGAGACGGAGTAGTCAAAGAATGGCTATGGAGGCTACATGCCTAACTAGCACGCATATAAATGAGCAGCCTAAAATGAGAAATAGGCAAAGCAGATAAACAATGGACGAAACCTATTAAGGCATGCCTACATACACATAATTCCGTATATGTCACAGCGTGGGTGTGTGTGTACTTAAATGGCAAGGCAACTGTCTGCAATTAAAATTTCTGCGCACATCAGCACATTGTGGCAGCGCAGTCGGCTGGCTAAGCACAAACAGATGGAGGACACTAAGATTTGTGGAAAATGTTTACAGCAAATGTGCGAATTAAACACACACAAAGTATGCGAAACCAAGCCAGAGCATTCCCATTTCAGACGGATAAATGGGCTAACACAATGTTTGGGCGACAGCAGCGACGACGGCGACGGTGACGGCGACGTCAACAAAAATGGTCAAGAGTTGGCAGCAACAGGGCAGTGGTTTGCTTGTTTGCTTAGCAAAGCAGAAAATTGAGCTTAGAACTTAGTCTTAGTTAGCAGATAGCATGCCACACTGCCGGGCTTTCTCACCTCGTCTACATTTCTCCGCAGTTTGGACTGCATGCAGTTGTCAAATTTATCTCTAAATGAGCAGCTCATTAATCTTTGTCGTCAGCAAATGCTCGGCAGCATTTAAGTGAAATTTCATTCTTCGGTTGCTGTACTTTTGGTTTCCACTAATTGTTTGTTTTTTTTTTTGTTTGCTTTTGGCTAATTTTTATTAGTGTTTGAATTGTTGAATTCGTCCTTGCGTCGAGCTAGTGGCTGCAGAGATGAGTTAGTGGGGAAATAGATAAGTGAATATTTAGTGCATTTAGCAATAAATTAATAAGTTTAAGAAATCTGAAGTAAATTGTTTAAATTATAGATTCAAATGCATACATTACGCGAAAATTAATATGTATAGTAAGTGCTTATTTGAAAACAAAGTATCCTAAGGAATGAAATTTTTAAATTTTTATATGAATTAATATTATAAAAGCTAACTCGCCGCACTAGGAGTTAGCTAAAGCTATTTTGCTAACCCTTAAAAATTTACTCCAACTATAGGCTGTTAAAGCACTTCGGATGTTGACATATTTAAGATTGTGGGTGGCGGCGATATTCGTTCTCCAAACCTAGGCCTTTTTGTACGTCTGGGTCTACGTGCTTTGCGGTTACATGGTAAAACTTTTGAGTTTCCTCCGCCAGCCAATAAAATCAGCAATTCCCATGATACCTTGGCTTTTAGTGTTCTGTCAGTAACCACTTGGACTGCCTTCTATCTTTTCATATACGACAGTATGTTGCTCCTTGAGAGACTTATCATCTTTTTAGAAGCCCATGGTTGAACCACATAAAGGCTGAGGTCCATGTGGACTCCGTGGTGCTTCGAATTTTGCGAGCATATAGCCCTTTCGTTATCATAAAAGCCATCATGGCCTGGAACCCAACTGAAGGTAACCGTGTTATGTATACCTAGTTTCTCCAGTATAATTTTGTAGCTCTCTACAAGTCTTGATATACTTTTAAATGATTCCCAGTCTCCCAGCATTTGTGCATGCGCCATTTTGTTAATGATGGTCTTATTGTTAATCTACTAAGTAGTTTGCGAGCACAAATTTCAATAACAAAAATTTCCACCTGCAATATATTTGTGTATGTGCCCATTGATAAAATTCCCTTAAACCTTGCTCTAAATAGTTATGTCGACTCCAGCACTTGCAACAACAAGCTTCCTTTCTTCCTGGTATCCTTAGCTGATAGTTGTGGTTGCGGCGTTCCAAGCCTGCTCTTCGGCAATTATGGCCTTGTAAGGCTTAAAAGGCAGAACTTCAATGGCATTGCCTAAATGGCGGGCCT
>NW_016190202.1:0-3797 GCF_001687245.7 Rhagoletis zephyria | reverse complement strand
TAATAATAGATATGTATAAATAAAAAATATATATATTCGTAGGTATATAGCTGCATTTTATCATCTCATAGATTTGAAGGTGAGTTGATACACGGAGAAATAAAATGAAATTTCGGCCAGTCTTGCGGACTGTGCGTTACACTCTTATTACGCGATGTTAAAGTGTTTGACTGTTTTTAGTTGAGCGCCTTATTCCTCCTACAATGTCTTTCTTAGTCAAGGGAATCACGTAGA
Source organism: Rhagoletis zephyria (assembly GCF_001687245.7). Taxonomy (NCBI): domain Eukaryota; kingdom Metazoa; phylum Arthropoda; class Insecta; order Diptera; family Tephritidae; genus Rhagoletis; species Rhagoletis zephyria. The sequence continues at coordinate 3,563 of NW_016190202.1, read as the reverse complement.
CCGTGACCGTTGGTTCTTAGTGAAAATCGCTGCGTACTGAGAACGAAGTTTCGCAGGCGGCAGATGATAGCTCCGGAGATTTTCTCGGCCCACCCTCGGCCAGAACAACCTCACAGAGCCTTCGCCCTCGTCTTCCCTCAGACTTCGTTGAGTTGATCAGAGGCCCATCTTTCCAAGAGGAGCCCACACACTCACTTCACTATGGTGCGACACACATCCAACTGCTGACATGGCCGAAAGTGAATAAATGCATTCTTCAACAAGCTTAAGCCATAAGTGGGCCGAGAGCCCACTGGTGGAGCACTCCACCAAACCTANTTTTTATATGCGTTTAACAACAGACACATCTTTTTCAACGCAACTTATCTTCTTCTATCTGTACTACAATAAATTTGAAGAAAACTCGTCTCAGTACTGAGAATATTTCTTTAAAAGAATGACCGAAGGTGATGTCGGGAAGGTAACAGAATACATTTGGACCATTTTTGGAATTTTCGTCTGTCTGTTTAAACTTACTAATCTCCAAATCTGCAATTTGGATTTTCATGGAGCTCAAACTGTTGACTACGTAATCTCGTTCATAACATAGAGTATACCAAAATTGGCTCTAAAGCAAACGAGGTGGGGAGGCTTAGGAAACTTCTAACCGAGATTCCAAGCGCACTTAGCCTTATAACTGAGAGTGGTGGGGGCTGGTCCAATTCAAGCAAGGAAACGTTAGAACACTTGGTCAATACTCACTTGCCGGTATGCATGGATTCGACATACCTCCATAGTGGGGGAGGTATAGCGAGTACCATCCCTCCAAACGTCATAACTTCTTCCAAAGTAACCGAGTTTTCTCTACAGAGTACAGGCTCCTGACCTAGTTCCTCCTAAATACGCTGGAAAAAACTCTTGTTTCGGAGGCTAGGTAGCACCGAGCTGTCACTTAAAGACCACACAAAATATTTGGGAGTATTCTTGGATAGTAAGCTGCTGTGGAAGCGAAATGCTGAGGAAAGCGTAAAGAAGGCCAGTAGTGGGCTTTATGCATTTAAAAAAATGTGACCTGCTCTGGTGCTACACAGCAATAGTTAGACCAATACTGCTCTATGATGCTTTGATGTGGTGGAATGCCGCAAAAATGTCCACATACCTCAGGCTAATGGAGAAGGTTCAGCGGCTTGCGTTACTGTGTGTCACGGGGCGCTAAGATCCACTCCAACGGCTGCTATCGAAAAAATCCTCAGTTCACCGCCCATTGACCGGAAAACCGTGCTGCTAAATCCGCTGATTTATTGACGGGCGTAGGGGAATTCAATTTCAGAACCTTTGGGCGAAGCTGAGTTGAGGTGCGAAGGTTTCGAACTACGATTAAGGAGGAGAGATGGCGCAAAGGAATGAAACATTGACGTAGATTCCTAAAAATGTTCACGGATGGCTCTAAAAATAGTATCGAGAGTGGGGGCCAGGATTTACAGCAAGTAAGGTTACCTGATTATTGCACCATATTTCAGGCGGAAGTTTTCGCAATGAGTATAGCAGCTGAGCTAGCCTACACCGAAACGACAATCAATTCAAAAGTAAACCTATACGTAGACAGTCAGGTGGCAAGCCGAGAAGCCATTGATAGGCTAGCTGCCTACAAAAGGCTGCATATCTATTGGGTGCCCGGCCCCAATTGAAAAGAGGGTTATGAGTCATAACTTATGACTTAGCAGATCAGAACAGACAAACTACATTCGTAGACCACTTCACTTCACGAGCTCCAACTGGCATCGCTACGGACCTAGCGGTCCAGATTAACCTAACATAACCTAAGCTTTTGGAGCATAAGTTTCATGACTTTTAAATTTGGTATGAAAACATATCTATGATAGATGCTTATTGTAAGGTAAGTTTGTAAAAGGTTTTTAATCAGCCATAACTTCAGAACCAAATTTCATGAGATTGATATTTGGTATGGAAACATTACCAAAGTAAGCATTTATATTAAACTGAAAGGGGAGTACATTCAGAGAACCATAACCTGGAAACCATTACTCGCATGTCTTCTAAGTTTGCTGATTAACCATAACTATGGTAGACGCTTATTTTAAAGTTTAAAAGGGGGAATGAAGCCTTCAATAATATAACCTTGGATCCATAAGCCACACGACATTGAATAGAACTATCTGCAAAATAGGCCTGATAAACAGAGAAAATTCGCACATCCAACAATTCGACTGCAGCGGACGCCATTATTTACTCAGGGCTAGTACCGAACATGATGAACTAGGAAGCGTAGTTCGGAATCCCCAGGACGAAGTATAGTAGGCGATATGGGACATAAAACGTCTATAGAAGCATAATATTCAGATAACGCTAAAGAATTAAAAGTATCGCATCCGTCTGCACCCCTGTTATTAATTAGTTAATCCGCTGGGTGCCCTGTTTGAAAAAAAAAAAATCTTTGATTGAAGTTTGGTTTCTTAAGCTAATCCAAATAAAATTCTAAATAAGATACTAATTAAACGGCCAGTTTGACCAGAGATTTCCAGAAACAAAAAAAAAAAAAACCTTGTCATTGCAGTGTGCATTTATTTTCTTTAGCCCATTCATTCTCTCTGTGTACGGTCTATACTTATCTACTAACAAGTGTACATACATACACACTTTCGTTTCTGTGTTTAAGTGGCCACTCTACAGGTGAAATACAAAATTTTTAAATATCTCACGACAGCTCAGTTGGAAAATAAATGTGCAAAAACTCATAATTTCATCTTCCCTCTTTCACTAGTTTTTGCTTATTTAATTCGTCGAATAGAGGCTGCACAGACAAAAGCTTTTTTGTGCTGTTTTTATTAAACCACTGTATGTATGCATGCGTAGCAACATGTTGCCATGCAGGAGTCGAGCAACAATTAGATATCTAATTTGTAAATAAATAAATAAGTGTGTACAAATGATATATGTATGCATGTACTAGTATGTATGTACATATATGTATATAAGCTAACAACTATATACATATATATGTACATATATTATATATATATACTGAACGACAATACAATAAGAAGCAGGAAAACATGTAGATATATCTACAATAAAAAAATGTTGCGCTTTTTATTTTGAAATTATTTGATTCACTTCTACTAATTACATAAAAGTGAACACGCGGTCTATGTATGTATGTATAAACTTGAATATATATTTATACATACATAGATATAAATTCATATACTTATGTACATATACTTTCATCGTAGTCGCTAAAATTATACGCACAGATTAGTCAGCGCTTGAGTTGAGGAGCATCACCCTCACCCACTTACCCATTCGCCCATACGCCTCTTCGCTCATTCACCTATTCACCCAGCCCCAGTGGGAAAATGTAATGTATAGTAATCGAAAAAATACTCAGTAAAACAATCCTTTTCACATTCGAAAATGCATTTTTTTCCCAGGGCGATATCCTAAGAAAAGTGGTGCATTCAATTTTGCCTTACATAGTATCGAGAAATGAATGTGTTTTATTATGAAATTTTTCGAACTTTTTGAATACATTAGAATGCTGATTACATAGTTAGCAGTAATAT
>NW_016190201.1:0-3797 GCF_001687245.7 Rhagoletis zephyria | reverse complement strand
GACATTTTCCATACCCATTCGTCCTTATGCACCAAAAAATTTATTCTGTAATAATTCTACAGTACTTTTGCTGTTATATGAAACCCTTGTTGTTATCCTACATTGCACTTAATTTTTTCAATCATTTTCCGAAATAATATTTTTAAAATTTCAAAGTCCTTTAAAAAAAATCCTGACGTCAGAGAAAAAACTATGTACGCAGTTTTACTATTATTTACCAATAGTTTCGCGAATATATTAATTTTTTTGTGTTCTTCAAAGCTACTTTCATTTTTGTGCAAAGCATTTAGTCTTTAACAAGGAAAAAATATCAGATATTTTGTTTTTATTTTTCCTGTTCTTTTGCGAAAAAAAATCAAGTTAGTAGTTGATTAAAATAGATGCATAAAAAATAAGTAGTGAATGGTCAAATAAAGATGTGCAGGATTATTTGTATGGAAAAGAAGCAGGAAATAATGTTACTCATACGCCAGATCGTACAAGGCCCTGCGCCCTATGAACGACATACTCTTGTCTACATTAACATCGAGCCCTAACCGCCAAAATAACGCAAGCGACATTTTTTTCTAAATTTTCTTTTTGATGCAGAAATATTCCTAGAGCATCTAGATACATTTCTGTATCAAAATGAAAATTTTGAAAAAAATGTCGCTTACGTTATTTTGGCGGTTAGGGCTCGACATTTTCTATGTTAAAGTTTGAATTTTTTTTCGAAAACAAATGTCGCTTACGTTATTTTGGCGGTTAGGGCTCGAAATACTTAAAGAGTTTACAAAAAAAAAAAAAAAACTCTTTCGGCAAGGACAAAAACCAAACATAAACATTAATAAAATTGCTTGCAACTGAATATAAATCAGTGGCTTCTCCAACTATTTTTAATTGCATTCGAAGCAAACCCTTTTTCGTTTATACATATTTCCTTTGTTAAAATCACATAAATTACGAGTACGCTTTTGTGAATTTTTCTTTCAGATTATCTGCAGCGCTATTGTTCGGCGTTGAAAGCTGACACTTTTGTAAAATGCTTAACAGTCATTAAATAGACCACAAAGTGACAGCTTTAAATGCTAATGAGTTTTTAATTACACACGCAGCCTTGTAATGAAATATGTATTCGTATTTCTGTGCAGCTACTCCTATCTTCAATTGGCAAAGCATATGCAGTTATACATACATATGTACATATACTAGTATGTAAGTGCCTACGTATGTATGTATTGTATATATGTACGTGCGCCACAAAGTACTAAAAAGTGGTAATAAATTAAAAAAAGAAAAAATCAATTAAGCCACATTGCGGAAAATTCTTTCCAAGTGCATACTTTGGTTTAACCCAGCTGCGGAATTTGTTGTTTTGCTTCAGAGCGTCTCAGTGAAAATTATTCCATAGTTGTTAAATTACTTTTTTAAATTCTATGTATGCACACATTGTACTTATTTTATTTTATGTTATTGCTGTTATCGCCTAAGGCAAATGGAGCGAGCATCCGGCGCTTTCGACTGCAGCCAACAACAGCTTTGAAGTGTCTGCTCTTATTCTTTACCATTCGCCTGCAGGACACTGACACTTCTGTTATTCAAGTGTGCCATAAGTGGTGCCATGTAATGCCTGCTGACTTCTTTATTAATGTTTATTTGCTTTAAAAAATATTTATTGCAAGTATGTAGAAGGAAAACAAGACACCAACGGTTGGGAAGGATGTTCCAAAAGAGATTAAATTTTAGACTAAAATTAGGTACATACATAGATTAGAATACATTTGGATAAGGTCTATCGGAGGAAGCCTTACAGCATGATTCTGATCGGTCGATGAACGGCAAGAGCTTGTATCAGAACAAGAGATGTGACTTGGTCGGTATAAAGAGCGCACTCAGCCGATGAAGATAGACCCGTAGCTCTAACCTCCATGCATTTCTGGGTTTTCGTCCAGCATCGATGACTACATAAAAACATTCCTGTCCAGAAGGACTCAACTTGTAACCATTTTCTTGTCCTTGAGTTTGCCTTGGCTTGATGAATAATCGACTCCGCAATTACTTGCGCCTTAAACCCAAATTAGCTGTAGATCTGATCTGACTTTTTTCAAACTAGTCCTGGCTATAAGAACTGATATTTACCTGGTTAAAGAGTTTTACATTTGTAGGTATCTTGCCCGCTGCTTCATTTTAGCGGAAGATGCCTTTTCTTCTTTTTCACCCTTGATCCTTCGATGAATAAGTTTTTAGTGTCATCTTTATAGAGCTCCGTCCAGTCCTCCGTGGATGGGGCTCAGAGTCTTCGTGCCGAAATCGGGTCGGCTTCAAATGAAGAGGTTTCCTGATGGTATCGTAACCTACCTTCGATGGGAGCCTCTAGCGCTTGCATATTGCCTTTTTTAACAATATGAGGCTGCCGTTGCCTTATTTACACTTTTTCTAATACTCGCTTTCTAAGAGAGCTTGCTGTCGAGGATAAAACTTAAATACTTAAGTTGAAAGGTTGGGACTTATATTATCTTGTGAAAAGTAAGGGATCCGTCTTATTTGGGGTTTGGCCAAAACCGCTTACTTTGTTCATAGAGTACTATCAGTACTACGTTATCACCCTAGAAGACCAGTCCATATTCCCCTTTCTACAAAGTTTCCAGCAGTTTGTTGACGCCAAAAACCCAAATTAATGGTGGAAGATTTCTTCAATTTTCTTTGAGTGGAAGCGCTGCACCGCTCTGCGGCAACAGTTTTGTTGCAAAGCAAACCATAAATATACATACTTGACAAGTTCGAGTTTTCTTTTATTTTGGGGAAATAGTTCGCAATTGTCTCAGGCAGAATATTATTGAAAGACCAACTGCCTTTTCCTTCTGCGAGAAAGACTGATCTATAATATTTATGGCTGTGTTTAGAGCTGATCGAGCTGCTCTTAAAGAACGGATGCTGATTGGATGAAGATCAATCAGTCCCCCAAGCGTCTTTAAGAGAAAAGAGGAGAGACTGAGTGATTCAAAACGCCTGGAAGACGCATGTGAGACCTTCCTTGAAGGAAACTCGGGTCACCATGCAAGGTTCTAAAATTATGTAGAACTTTATGAAATGTAGCTTCTACTTAATCTGCTTAAATGGAGAGGGGTCAATAAACGGCGCAAATTTTTACAACTGAGGTGGCATGATGCCGTTGGTATCTTAGTTGAAAGAGTTGATAAGAAAAAGCAGGCGGCGATTAACCAAAACTGTATAGGTGCTGCCTACCAAGTGGACCTGTCCGATTTCAAATAATTCGGAAAGACAGCTGCCTAATGAGTGAGGTCTCGGTGATCTCTACCAAGTCCCTTTCTTCAATCTACAGGTACCCTAAAGTAGCGGGACTCCTAGAGAGGATTCATGGCTACCCTACGCGTGTTAGCAGAAGTCTTAGAATGAATTTCTTTAGCCGGCACAATCACGGATTTGATAAAAGCCGTCTTCTGCTCGAAGACCTAAGATCAGAGATCCGGGGTCCTATAAAGACCATCGCTTAGGAAAAACTGATGATATAAGAAGGAGTGACCCCAATAAGAAATGCGGCACTCTAGATAAGAAAAAAACATGGTGAGATCAAGGACCTTCTCCGTGTTAGCCATTAGCAAGTCCTCCACCCTTAGTTTCCTGAAAGATGCAATATTTTCGAGTCAGTCAAAACCATTCGATGTGCAAAGAAAGCTCACTTAAAGTGCTGCAAAGAAATGTTGAAAAATGTGACGAGTTTTTCGGCAAAATCAGAAATAAAAATTGCCTTTTTTAGCCTTGAGTCGAAGCGCTTTTTATCTGTGAACATTCTTTTC
>NW_016190200.1:0-3797 GCF_001687245.7 Rhagoletis zephyria | reverse complement strand
AAAATATCCAATTACGAGCTTGTTTACGACGATTTTGCTGGCTGGGTATGTATACACTCTGGGCCAATGCTTCCGATTGTGAGTAAGCAGTGCTAAATATCTGATTCACAGCTCAGTGGCTGCGCTCATTATACTTGGGAGAAAATTTCAATATTTTTGAGAGACAACAGCGCATTTTTTTTCTAATAGCCAAATAGGTTTAAACATGTTCACACAACAGGGTGAATAACTTAATTTTATACAAATTACTTGAAATAAATCAAATACGTTGATATGTGTCATTCTTAATTTGTGTTGACAGCTAACAACACTAAGAGTATGTTATTAGTTGCTTGCCCAAATAATCAAATTATGAGTAATGGTGTATTTTTTTTATCACACTTACGATTTTATTCCGATAATCTCGGATGAAAAAGAGTTTATTTAGACATAACTAATTAATAAACAATACAAAGAAATTGTCAAATAAAATAAGAAACTTGCTCCATTCACTTTAAATTTTGGTGTCGTAAGTACCCAATAAACATTGGGCTTGGTTAGCAATTTCTTTTTCGAGTCTTACCTTCGATAACGAATGTGCAATAGGTTAGTATTCGATTCGAGAACTAAGCCATTCTCCAGCAAAACGGCACCTTCGTTATCCAATGTATTTTCCCTTCGTTATGAATTCGAAATCCAGCCCATTATCGAATTAAAATTTTATTGTGAGAGAGCGATTGTCTTATATTTTCCTTCGAGAATAAGCTGGATTTCACTTTCTCTCGTGTTGCTATGGTTTAAATTTTTTTTCGAACCCATTTCGAGTGTATTTCAAATTTACTCTGAACGTTGGAAAACCAAGGTTGGTTATGAGTTCGTTCTCAGTTCGATATGCACATTGGATATCGAAGTACTTTTCGAGCGTTCGCCAAAATGTTTATAGGGAACACATATAAATATACATACATACATACATACATTAGGCCGAATAAAAAAAAAATGCCCATGTTTTTAGCACTTTCTATCAAAGTGTTGCACGAATGTAAAAATTTTTTGTAGGCCTTCAGTAAAATAACTAGCCAACTTTATATTTTATCAATTCTTGCAATGCCTATGATATTTAGGAAAATGGTACACAAAATGTCGGATTTAATTTCCTTAAATTTTTGTATGAAATTAGGCTATGAGCAAAATTTGAGCCAAATTGAAGACCATCGCGCAAAAAATCATCGTCATCAAATGAATCAGGCAAGTTCAGCAAATCGACAATTTAAAATCGATTTTGGAGATTACATAACAAGTAATTTTTAAGTAAAATAAAAAAACCGACTTCAAATATTTCTGATAAATATTCAACACATTTATTTATAATACATTTAGTAAATCAAATTAGTTAGCAAACTAAAAAGTGTGACCTAGCTTTTGCTGCAATTAGTGCGTCTTGACATTGCGTCTTCTCCTAACAGCAGATAGCTTTTTTATGTGAAGCTTTTATTCTCCTTAGAAGTTTGAAAGAGGTTTTCTGCTAAATTTTTATTATCATTAGCGAAATTACTAAATGTTTAAGTATTTCCAGATAAAAAAGACCGATTAAATTTTTAATTTAAATATTTGCCACTATTTACGTAGACTTATCGACTTTTCCACAGATTTCACTTTATTTTTACCATAGTATGCTGTTTCTATTGTTCTTAAATCAGCTTTTTGTTCATACCCGAAAGTTTATGCATCGCGAAAACTCAACATCCATTGACTGCGAGACGCTCTCACTAACTTCCGGTTCCTGTTTGAGACGCTATGAAAATTCAAAATTTGCTAGCAATGCTGGAAAAATTGGGAAGTTGTAGGAGTGCAAACTACAGTTGTGAACAGAAAAAGAGCATAGTCTTAAAAATAGAGCTAAGTAAAATCAAAAGTGTTTTACAAGGTTTAAGAGTGACAATTATGTAGATGCTGAACTTAAATGTGTAAGGTAAGGATTCAGACATAGAACGGCAGATTAAAATACAGCGGCTCCGTTGACTCGACCATATCGTACGAGTATACACAAAAACGCTACAGCTCTGAAGGTATACAACGCGAAAAGTCTTGGCATCACTTGGCATTTCCAATTGGCATCAGTTGGTATTGAAGAGAAACGCCTGGCGTGATTTATAGGACTCGGCTAGATTAGCTTAGGCGGTTACAGCGCCACTCAAGAAGAAGAAGCAAATGGAGGTGGTTTTGCAAAGCAATGTGAGCTGAATAAAAATGTAAACATACTTGAAGAGGAATCAAAGTGTTTTTTTTAATATTAACAAGGCTGTGGTTGATATTTCCAACAATGATTTGGTAATATTAACCACACTTTTGTTTACATTAAACACATTTTTGGTTGCCGATTTCTTTGTTTGAATACGCTTATGTTTTGCACTTCGTCATTAAGAAAAACAAAGAAAAAACATATTTGACGGCATTCGAACCGGAACCTGGTGGAAGCTAACAAATAACAGCAAACATCTCTGCGCTCTTAGCTACAGCCAGACATACAAATGTGCTTTCAAATGTTCAATTTCAATCACATTTCTTACAATCAGTGCGTTTACCATAAAAAAAATCAAACAATAACTAAATTTTTCTCAAGACTGTGTATGTATGTATGCACAACAATCGCGTATATTNTATAAACTTATTACAAAACTTCGCCAAAGGATACTTACATGAAGCAACAATAGCTTAGCGTCGCGAAAACTTTTGAGTGCCAAGTAGGAAGCTAAGATTCCCATTGCCATAAGTTAAGTTCCATATGTACACATTTTGCAACATGAAATTTAAAATATATATGTACGCCGGCAATAATCTTGTTTTCTCAAACCCGCTTGCCTAGTAGCGAAGAATGCGACAACACATATTCTTACCGCCTGCTACATGCGAAAGCGATCAATAAGAGCTGCATTTTAAAGTAACCAAAATGTGCTGCATCCTTCAACTGACTTTGCCATATTTCGCTGATTCTTTTGCTATTTGAAATGCAAAAAATTTATTCGCTTACAGAAGTTATCGCTCAACAATTCAATTTATGTGTGTTATGAACACAAAATTGTACGAGTATGTATTCACAAATGAAATCTCACAACGTACACACTCACACATTCGATCGCTGCCAATTGAAGTGAAAATTGTTTGACCCCGAGAACCGGCAATCTGAGTTGCGTTGAGTGTGGATCAGTTTAAACCACGTGTCGACCGCTCTTATGCATAAAATGAGCTCGTACATCTATCTACATATCCTGTCCAGCCCCCATTAGCTTTCATTGTGCGCTGAAAGTCTTCGAAAAGTATCAATACTATACTCGTTTATCCGTTTCATATCCCATCTTCGCCTGTAACCGACATTTTTGTTACTAAAAATAATTTCGTTTGAACAATTTTATATCGATGTATTAGTGTACATACATATNAAGGATTTCTCCTATTTTTATTTAACCAATCAGGAGAGTAGCCAGCTTGCGCACATACATAGGTGTATGTAGCATATATCACACAAGTTTACTTTTGTAAATTATCGATTGAGCGATTTCGTAAGTAAAAAAATGCTATTAAAGTACCACTTGTCGCTCAAAGTGTAACTGTTACATTGCACATATTGGGGCTGGCAAGCGTGGTTTTCATATAAGGATCAACGTTAGATTATATACAAAACATATGTATATATGTTTTCGGAGCTTTTAAGGACATAAATAAATATGTATATCGCAAAAAAAGTTATGAAATAAATGGGAAAATGATTAAAACATACATATGTTTGGACTTCTTTACTTAGAGTATTCTAAAATTAC
>NW_016190199.1:0-3797 GCF_001687245.7 Rhagoletis zephyria | reverse complement strand
TACTTAAAAAGTTATAGGCGAAAATATTTTGGTTTCCCCATAAGGCTAAACTTACAATCCAAATGATTAAAACGTTTTTTCTCGAATTCAGGTTTTCTGACTTAGGCGGTTATTGCTTATGACCATAGAAATTATGCTTTTGAGCTTTTGAACTAAAGTGCGAAAGAGCCGGCTCTTTTGATCCTTTTGATTGAACTAGTTCATTAAAGCGAACTAAAATTTTCTGTGGCAACACCAATAAAAATGTAATTTTAACACATATGGCATCTCGTTTTTCATTGAAAAGGCATAGAGAAAAATAATAGCTCTGATCCAGTACTCCATGAACTTACAGGTTTTTACACGAACTTGCAGGAAAAATGTTCCCGTACTCAGAATTCCTCCAAAATCCTGTAAATGAGAGCGATTTTTGGAGAGTTGTGTAGAGAATGAAGTTGCAAGATTTTACCCGAACTTTTTCTTTTGGTAAAATCATGAAAAGTGTCACTGGTTGACGTTTTTACAGGAAAAATGCTTTTTTTGTTCCCGTACTTTTTGTTGTTACTCACTTTTTACTCTCACTTCAGAGAGTAATTTTGCTGTTTGACAGTTTTACAGGATTTTTTCACGAAAAGTATTAGCTCTGATCCAAACGTTTAATTATTGAATCATGTTGCAATACCACAATTTTTTTTAAACGGGTAAATGTATACTTTTAAATTATATTAAAAATCTCGATAGCAAAAAGGTTCGGCTTCGGCAAAAACTTCGATAGTTGAACATTCAGCCGAATATGAAAATATTGCCAATTAATCGGCAAACCGAAGCCGAAGACGAACTATCGGTCGGACTCTACTACATTGCACTGAATTTTTAAAATCATTTTTGGAATCAATCATATCGTAACTAGACACGAATAAAGGCGCGGCCTCAACAGTTGACCGTGAAAAAATACGCATAAAAAAAACTTCAGCGAAGAAAAACTCTTAACATACTACCCAGCCAGCAGAGAAACGTTAATTTTGCCGGTAGTTATCATTCATTTACGTATCCGGAAAACGTTCGAAAAAGATGCAATAATTGTATTTCACTTGTTCAAGCTAAACATTTGTGCGGAGGAGCGTGCCGCTATTTGTTAGCCTCCAGAAGGTGCCGGGTTCGAATTCCGTCAGGCGGCTTCCTTAATTTAATTTAATTTTTTTTTTTAACCATGAAAAAGTATCTGTGAAGTGCACAAGGAAAGCGTATTGATCGAAAAATTCAATCAGACTAATTTCAGAAAATCAGCCAAAAAAGTATCCGTTTCTCAAACCATTTTCGGTACTTGTCTGTACATACCCTGCAGGAAATGGTACTAGTTTGTAGCTAGCTATTAACTAACTAGCATTCGACTTGTGGTAACTATTTATTAACTATTTCCTTTGGCCGTAACTAACTACTTGTGAAGGTCGATGGCCGCAAAATAGTGATAACTGGTTTTCTCTGCATTAGATGTCAACTACCTTGTAGGTAACTACTTTTTAACATAAAATATCAATAAGAAAAACAAAATATTTTTTTGTTTTTTAATTTTATTTATTTATTTTTTAATTACTTTATTTTATCACATTACATATTTGGTTATATGTATATTCTGCTGTAGGTGGTCCCATATCCGAACTCCCTCAGACATAACTTCAAAATAATAATATGAAATTTCGATCTTCCTTTTATTTGTCCCCAATTCGAAAAAATATTTGCGAAGTGCAGGATATTTGAATAGAAACGCGTTTAAAGAAAACAATCCTGCATTACTTGTCCACTTGTTTCAAGTTAGCTTTTTGTAGCTAACTACAAGTTATATATTTTATAGAAAATTCGCAAAAAAGCTAACTACAAGTAGGTTATTTTTTATCAATTGATAATTTTTTTTCTGCAGGGTAACTTCAAAAATGATAATGTAAAATTTCGATCTTCCGTTCAGAAAAAAAAAGTGTATTGAAAGTAATTTTTGTGAGGATATTTAAATAGAAACTTGTAAAGAAAACAAACTCCAGATAGCGTCTGCATGAATCTTGCACGACTTGGCAACTAACTTAAAGTTAGTTTTGTCATATTTATCGAACTCTCGCAAAAAAGCTAACTGGAAGTCTTTTTTTTTATTCAATTGATATTTTTTCCTGCAGGTATGTACATGCAATTGTGCCCCACACTTTAGTGGGAAAACAGATCGTCAAAGTATCCATAAATGGAATCGGTAAACGGACAAAAATTCGCACTTCATCCACTTTTTTCCTTTTTCGGATTGATTTTCGCAGTTTTTTTGCTGGCTGGGTAGTTGACAGCGAAGAAAGACGGGCTAAAATATTTTTTTTTTTTTGTCGCACATGTAAACTTTTTCACAATTGCGTTTTTTTTCAAAATAGCGCATCAAAATATCTCCAAAAACGCGGTTTTTTACATGTCGTCCAGGTATAGCGTGATTTAGTTAAATACGTGGCAAGATATCGCATAACCACGCAATTTTAACCGAGATTTGTTTGATAGAATCATTTGCAACCACTACTGCAGAAATTGCTTGAATGAGGTTGAGGAGGACATAATTCAACACCTGCACCGCCACTGCACATCATTAGGCAGACGCAGAGTAAAAACTCATAGCAGTTCTTTATTTACTGATCTATATTAAGTAGATACATATGTACATATATAAGAACTTTCTATATTTTTTACCGAGTAGCAAGCTGTTTTCAGGAAGAAATTGCATATGGCCTCCTGGAATTTCACAAAGTACCCTGTGTCTTTTAGTGAGTCCCATAAGGTACTACCGCCGAATCTAACTTTTAAGCGAGTTAAACAAAGCTAATTTAATTTATTTTACTTAATTTCATATAATCGCATTTTATTTTATTTTATTATATCGTTTTGAATATTGAACTCCTTTCTGTTTTCGCAATATAATTGAACAGTAAAAATTTCGGTAACTTTGTAGGCCAAATAATAAACTAATAAACTTAAAGCTATTCACCTTAAGTTATCTCAATTATTTATGGGTATCAGCATAACAAAAAAATTTTTGACATTGACACACACATACATATTTATGTACATTAGCGTGGGCCGAAAATCAGCTTTTTTAGAATTTAGATTGATAATATCAAAAATATGGTTCATTATGCTCTAAACACAATCTGTGTGAAAGATGACGATTTTTGGTCAATGTATTAGGCTCGCTCAAGTCCATCAAAGTTCAAGTGGTAAACAATTTTTTCTTAGCTTACTTCGATTCCCTACAAAAAGGTCCATATACCAAATTATATACTTTCGAAGATACTTGCAATTTTATTAAAAAAATTTATTAATTAATGTATTTATTAATTTTTATTTTTATTCTTTGAGCACATTAAACTTTGATGGACTTGAGCCAGCCTAATGCTTACACAGACGGGAGCATTGATCCGGATTAACTCGGACTTAATCCGGATCAACTGCAGTTAATCCCGAGTTGATCCGGATCAACGCTGCCGTCTGTTTGGGCTTTAAGATATTGACCAAAAATCGTAATCTTTCCCTTAGATTGTGTTTAGAGCATAATGAACTATATTTTTGCTATTATTTTTATTTTTATTTTGGGCCCACGCTAATGTACATACATACTCTCAGGTAGAACGAGGTAATCCATGTTTTCTTTCAGCTTTTAGTACTAAAATTGTTATCAGGACTATTGGTATCTATTAGTAATGCCCAAATTGAACACATCCGAGTACGCCTTACGAAAAGAACTTGTAAAATAATGTGACGCCGAAGATACTATAGAACGTCGAGCTACTCCTGGTACT
>NW_016190196.1:0-3798 GCF_001687245.7 Rhagoletis zephyria | reverse complement strand
GCTAAGAATATTTTTTGGAGATGTTGGAAGAGGGTTGCTACCTGTTTAAGAAGTTAAATTCAAATTATTTAATACGTTGAATGCATTACTAAAGTATGGGTATTATTCGAAGGGGTTTTGGGATTTTTTTTATTTCTGAACTGTTTTTAGCGGGGTTGCCACTTGTTTGAAAAATCAAATTCGACTTAATTCATCAGTTAATTAAAATATGCCCGGTGACCGAGAGTCTACAAGGATTAAACTTAAAATTACTACTGAAGAGGGCTGCCACCTGTTTGAAAGGTCTAACTCAATTAACTATACAAAAAGTATATGAAATATAAAAATACCGTGGTCAAATGAAGGAATCTTAAGATATCTTTAGTTTGATGAAATATGGCACTCGGATCTCTTAGAGCTCTGACTAACATTTGGAATATTTCTTAAGTTTTTGAAATTCGATTTTGCGCGTTTTAACGCCATGCGGGTGCACTAGTTACTATTATTACAGTACGATCAAATACAATTTATTTCCCCCCATACAAAATTGACCCAGCCTACTGTGTATATGTATTCAGGTAAATGTACCTTGTAATTAACGGCGCTGCTTGGCTGGCGTTTATTGACAGTTCCATTAAAAATTACAAATTCTTTTATGTGCATATGCCCTAACGTCGCTATTGTGGCGTTGTTGAGGGCTATAAATACCGCCTGAAATATGTGGCTAGCTTGTTGCTTTATATATATGTATGTAGATATTTTCTTAATTAACAAATAGGATAATAAATGCTATAGTGGTATTTGTACTGTAACTTTTTTTAGTAATTTTTTAATAATTAGTTTCACTTAATTACCCAGTTTTTTTAGAAACCTGAAAATTGGCTTGCTTGAAACTTCGAATTAATAAAAGGTGGTGTCACTAAAAACGCTGTTTTGGCTTGCCTTGGTACATAAATGTCGAAATTGATTATTTCGCTGAAGTGAGTGAGTTTGAAAGTTAGAGTGTTTGTATTTTCTTTCGCTCTTTTTCCTTTAGGGAAAAATAGCTAACATTAGACATTTGAGAGCCAAAACTAAAAAAAAAAATACATGCATTTTTTGTTCTTGTACTACCGCTAGCAACTTATATGAATTCGCCTTGGACACAGCGTTAAGCGCCTGTCATGTGAGTGGCTTACTGTGTACGATTTGGGATGGATAAAATCGTAAGTATCTCGATAGGAATAAGATTAAAATGTGAGCTCGAAAGCGGACATATTGGCCTATCATTATCTTCAACCCCCAAAAAATGTGGTTGAAAAATAAACTTTGGAAAAAAGTTAATACTTCGCTGGCTATCTGCAACAAAAAAAAATGTTTTTGATCTTATAGACTTTTATTGGGTATTCAAATTTATTGTTAAAAGTTGTCTAAAAAATCCTTTAGATGCTCAATTTTTAACCGACTTCAAAAAAAGGATAAGGTTATCAATTCGTCGGAATTTTTTTTTATGTATATATGTACATATGTATGTTACCGCATAACTTTGGACCACGTTAACCGATTTCTATAATTTTTTAGGAAGGGCGCTACTTTAGAGGTGGTCCCATACTAATTTGGTTTAGATTCGTTTATTGGATCATGAAAAATTAATGATAATCTTCAATTTTTATATGAGAATTCAAGCCGGTTTTGTTTTCTGCTTAAGAATTACTTTTTTTTAATATTAGTTTATTAAATAATATGGTTTTATAAGTAGATACATTATATTTCCACACTAAAGTTGTTTTTTGCAAGTTTAGATTTTCTCGCATCAAATCTAATCTATAAGAATTAGGAAGTAACTTTAAATTACAAAAAAAAAAAAAAATGTTATCTACAATACGCCACGCATAATTACTTTCAACCCTCCTACTATAAATGNCAAAAACAAATATCTATGAAAGTATACTTGTATCTACTATATAGCACAAAAAGTAGTAGCAAATCTTGGCTTAAGTAAGAAGTGTCAGCGCAGGGCACGTAAGTGTCTAACAGCTGGTACGTGCCTAGTTGCAAATAACGAACGCACATGAATAGCAAATACTCGTACCACAGACATGCCACAATCTACATATGTATGTAGGTATTATGTAGTCTAGGAAGTAAATACAAATAAATAGCAGTAACTGGTAACATAGTAGCATGGAGTGTTCATATAAGACCTCGCTAGGACCAAATATGTGTGCGTTTTTGAGCCACAAACATAATTTCGCAAAATCTTATTATTATTATATAAATATTTATGCATTAGAAGTGCTGCTACCCAAGCTACCTGCTGTGGTGTGAAATTCACAAGGACTACATATATGCAAATATAAGTTGCGTTCCCTCACTCGCAAGTAGTTGCAAGAATTTGCAGGAATTTACCAGAAAGCGTTCCCGTACTCCGTTCTCTGGCCTCTTTTGCCTTTTGACAGTTTTACAGGTTTTAACCCAGAAAAGTTGGGGAACGCAACTAATAATACTTATGTAGGTACAGCAGCAGCTGCTTTGTACATAGTACGTACAAGGTCCAGCTGATAGACTTTGTCATAAAGCTTACGATTCTCGATCTTGAGGTTGTCTACTTTCCTTCTTGCCAGCTGCATTTTCATGCCAAAACGAAACGCATTTGTATGTAAAATAGTGTAGCGTGTTGCCACACGTACATAAATACGTGCGTGCTTTAGTGTAGTTATTCTCTCCACAATGTGAGTCGAAATTTCATGTCTTTGTCTAGAATGATTTTTTTCTTATTTTATACTATTTTGTTTGGTTTTCTACTTTTTCGCATCAAAGTGGTGTTGATGTCTACTTTATGTTCTCACCAACAATGCATAAATACATATATACATACAATGTACATAATTTGTTGAGTTCCTTTCGCGGCTTAGAAAATAACAAAATCTACATAGGGTAATATTTTCTGACATTTTGCCATAAAAAAATCATAACAATAGATGAACAGGTGCGACATATGTATTTAAATACACACATACATACTGCTTGCATATGTACATGTCTACATACTATATTAAAAAAGTACATTTTTATAACTTCTGGAGTTATGTATTTATGTACGATTAAGTAGTAAAATACTTGAGTTTCGCAAATGCTAACAAGTTTTTAGTATTTTACGAAACATAGTTGCAGTTTTCTTAATCCTTTTTTCTTTCATTGAACGCACAGTTAGGTTTAATTGCTGTTACCCAACATAAGGATGACTGAGCCTACTTTTAATAGCGAGGATCATCTGCTATTATCCGTTTTTGGATATCTCCACCTTAAAGGCAGGTCGTAGCCAACATCAATTTCCACTGCACCGAATTGAAGAGTTGCCGCCGATCAAAAATAGTGCGGTGTTCCATTAGCAAAATTTGTTCTGCTGCTAATTTCCAAGCTCAGTGAGAGGGAATGCAAGATGGGCAAGGCTTCCTGGCGCTTAACTAGTTATTTTTCAATTAAAATATATGCCACCTTATCCGTGCTGTAATATCTACTTATGATAGTTTCATCATCTGCTGCTAGGCTGTCCAGCTTCTTCGGTCTTCGTTTTCACTCTTCATTAGGTTTGTGGAGTAAATTCTAGTCGCTTACGTAACTTCATTGTGGTCACGCAGCGCTTCTGTGCCACCAACACATAAACGTCAGCTATCGATTAGTTTGATCCTTATCCCAAATATTGAATGATATCACAAAGTTCATCCAAGAGGGTATCTACTATCAAAGGCCGCCATACAACCTAAACTTTATTTTATTATTTTACTTAGCTTATATAGCATTTTCAGTTTAAATGAAACTTTTTTCAAATTAAATGAA
>NW_016190195.1:0-3798 GCF_001687245.7 Rhagoletis zephyria | reverse complement strand
CAAAGTTATAATACCCTTGTGCACAAGTGCGCTCGGGTATAAAAAACTGTTGGTGTTGCGCTGAAAATTCGCTCTGTTTTCTCCTTTTGGCGCCTGTTGGTTACTGCACAGTGACGAGTCAACTCTGGTCTGATAGTTAATTTCGATTATGAGTATAAAAACTTACAGTTAAATGGTTACCTTCCTGCCAAACGTGAATAAGATTGCTTTATGATAAATGGCCCTAAGCTGACTAAAATTTTAAGAATGATGTACTGAGAATGACCGATTTGCAGTCCTTTTCCCTCGCTTCATCTCCTAATGGCATCTTATTGTTTTCCAGACATGCAAAACAGAATCCTTTTGTACTTGTTATTTTAAATCGTCCAGTAAGATGATGATAAACCCTACAGTCGTCTCTAGTTTCTAAATTCATCCTCGCCACACACAGAAAAAATCGAGTCAACACTATATTGGATAGATCTACATATGTACGAAAAAAAATTTGGAATGGAATGGAATGGATATTAAAGTATATATATATACAAATAATTAGTACATCATCTGTTTTCTCAATGAGAAAATTAATTTAAAAAAAATTTCAATTTCAATAGAATCATATCATATCAAAGTTTAAACTGTATTTTTATAAGACTTTTTACACAATGCGGGCAATAACTTGACTATAACTTGATGTATCTTATCCTTCAGTTATTCCAAAGTACAATCATACAAAGAGAAATCCAGCCACATCGTTGAATCTCGAAATAGACTCATAACTGGCCAGGTTGTGTGGCATGTGACCCTGTCTTTTTGAAACCACATTTCGTCCAGATCAAAATTTCCAATTTCAGATGAAAGGGGAACAGTCATTGATCATGTCGGCATGGCGTTGAGAATGAACGGTTACGGTGGCGTAAATATAGCCATTGCATTGTTCGGTCGAAAAAGTTTCGATATTTTGAGATGTCAAACCTTTAACTGTTCAAAGAGTTTGGATGAGATTAAAATTTGACTACTGGTACCTGGCAGGGCTTTTCTTCCCAAACCCCGAATGTATAATCCGGAACAGAACTTATTTTCGTGACCCAGTCTAGTAACACTACGTCTCAAGTTGCGTGAGAGTTCTCGGTGCCCATCCTGCGCTAACCCTAGACTTAACAGGATGATTTATACCGATTTTTTGAACAATGCCTGACTAGTTATGGCACCTCAATGGACCTTCCATACCGGTGGTTGTCTTCGATTGTCTCTCTACTGTGCTAGAATTGATTATGTCGCTTATAAGTCGTTGTTTTTCTTTGGGTTCGAGTCCACAGACCTTATGTCCTGTGATGTTCGTCTTTGCTTACTGGGGAATTTTGCGTGACACCATTTTCACTTTACTTTATATAATAAGTCCTAATGGGCTTTCGGAGTATTTCAAGTTATGTCTTTGGCTGTACTGCATGCTGTCAATTAGAAACAATAAGGTTTTCCATTCGTCTTTCGGGCAATCTAGAAGTAAAAGGAGAGAACCTGATTAAGCCAGTAACGAGCATAAATGTTTTCTGTAGAAAATGGTTTCATAAGCCATTTGAGGGGTGCATGAAATATGAGAATAAAGAAATAAGGCGCACAGTTTTCCAATCAGCAGCTGGACTAAAGCACTCTAGAAAGAAAAGCTCTCTAAGGGGTAGCTATGTATAAGTTTTCGATTCTTATTTACCTAATGTGGTACATCGGTTTATACATGCACATTATCTTCTTCTTATTTGGTACTACAACCGTTTGTCGGTTTGGGCATGTATGCACATTAGCGTGTCCCTTAAAAATAACAACATCATGGGGGACCTCTTTATTTATTTTTTCTACGTACAGACATCCACGAAAATTTCAAAATTAAAAAATATTTGGGGTTGCTACCAAGGTTTAAAAATATATAATTTTTTTTTATCTCAAAAATTCGACAAAATCTTGGCTTTGGTCAGTTATAATTCAGCGAGTTTATGAATTTATATGAATAAAAAATAATATATAAATATTCCTAATAAACTAATCGTGGTACAAAGCTCAAAAAACACTATTGAAATAAGTATTAATATGCCACAGTAAAAAAATTACAAAAAAAAAAATTATATATATAAAATTGATCAAATTTCATGTCAAAAACTTGTCGAATTTTTGCGATTAAAAAAAAGAAAATTATTCAAATTATGGTAACAACGGACGCCAATTTTTATTTGAAATTTTGAAATTTTCGTGGATGTCTTTTTTTGTAAGTAACACATAATAAGTGGTGCACCGTACAAAATTTATATGTAGATATTTTGGAAACCACCCTAATTTACATACATTAGATTATATATTTGTTGCATATATTTTACATTTTAAATTTCAAATATTTTTTCATAGTGCCACATAATACAATTTCTTTATTTTTTCTTTACTTTCAGGTATGTCCTCGCTAGCCAACATTCTTCTTGCTATCAACATTTGAAGTAGTATTTCCAGTTGCCTGATTTTTCAGCAACGACAAATCACTATTTTGCTTTATAAATAATATATTTATCTACATACAATACTACCAACTTACTTGGCTGGCCAGTCGTGCAGGTAAGCCGCAATTTGAATGGATTCTCTCATAGCCAACTGATTGATAACTCTATACTTTCATATGCCACAGAATATTCTAGAGATGAAATTGCAGTCTTTATAAGCAATAATAATAAGAAAAGAAAAAAGAAATGGTTTATTTACAAGCTACTGTCTCAATGCATTTTCAACATTTCATGTGCTGCAATGTGTACGTAGATATATAATATACATTTATTATGCACATTCCTACGATTCGATGTACATACATACTCGTATACAAAAGCACTATTCTGTTTGTTGCGCTCTTGGCTTGGTATTTTCACCACTTCCTCACTCATCAGCCAAAGTTAACGTGCCAGGCAAATAAAACGTTAACTAAAGATTCCGCCCAGTGCGCTGCTGCAGCGTCAAAGACGAAGACCAAACGACATCAGAGCTTTTTGTGATAAGCATGTATGTATGTGGACAAACTGACTGATGGCCTTAACCGTGAGACAGACATGCAGTCTGCTGGTAGTCTATGGTTGTGGCTATGTAGTTAAGAGGAGGAGAGGACAGTAAGATATTCACTGACAGGCGGAACAAATTGCAATTTTTGCCACATTCACTGCTATTATTATCACAATTACTTTTGTGAAATTTTTTTAACTCAGAATCGTTTACATTAGGGCGGGGCGGAAACAAAATATTTTGCGTTTCGAAATTCTAATAGCGAAATTCGGTATGGGTAACATTGTTCCATACAAAGTATGTTCGACGATGGTTTTTTATACAGAAAATGAGCAACATCTTCAACAAAAAAAAGTTAAAAATTAAGGGTACGTCTTAGCTACTTTAAACTTACACTTTAATTTTCCAAATATATAATGTTGTAGGCCAACTGCAAACCTTGAAATGTTTTCGATAAATGTTTAGAATTGACAAAAATCTCAAAATTTCAATCAAAAAGGGAAGACAGAAAGTGTCAACCATATAAAAAAAAAAATTAAAGGTATTTTATTTACGTCTAAAGGCAATCGTCCTTAGCTATTAGAATTTCGAAACGCCACATTTTTTGTTTCCGCTCCACCCTAATGCACATACGTCTGTATGTACAAATGTAGTTGGTAGTTCGCAATTGTTCCGCTGAGATTAACTCGGTGAATGTTATGCCTCGGAGTTTGATAAAATAATAGCATAACCATAAAAATACTTTTGTTTCTGTAAAAACTCGCACTAAGCAAGTAAATTTATAAAAAAAAA
>NW_016190194.1:0-3799 GCF_001687245.7 Rhagoletis zephyria | reverse complement strand
CCGTATTAAAATGAAGCATTTTTCACTACACGGATGGCGTTTTGCATGTCTCGGATGCTTTTACAAAGCATGCACAGCGGTGACAACACATACACACATCCACACATACATGGTATGACAAAATGACTAATCGCGCGCTGTGATGTTGATTCAAACTCAACATTTGAAAATGCGTCTACATGTATGGCTGTAGCTGAGTGTGCAAAGACGCTTGATACAATTGATTGCGGCCAAGAGGGTCCGGGTTCAATTACCATTAGGCGGAACATATAGAAGATAATCTTTTTTTTTCCTTNACGTCTATGGCTGTAGCTGAGTGTGCAAAGACGCTTGATACAATTGATTGCGGCCAAGAGGGTCCGGGTTCAATTACCATTAGGCGGAACATATAGAAGATAATCTTTTTTTTTCCTTCTTAGTTACGAAAAAGCATCTGTGCACTTCATCACCACATATTTTATAACGTATATACTCAAATTTAAAGCGAGTTGGGTTGGTGCTCTTTCATATGCATATTTTTTTTTAATTTAGCAGGTTTTTTTTTAATTCTAAATTTTTTTCCCTCAGTGTACTCGTTTGAGATAACTTGCGGGCTAATGCATCTCCCATTATACCCGCATGAAATTAGTTGCGACTAAATAATGCCCAACTGTACCGCATAGAGGCTAAATCACGGCACAGTAGCATGCTGAAATGACTCGCTCATATATACACGAGATTTGGAAGTTTTTATCCAGACATCTAATCGACATNACGGAACATATAGAAGAGAATCTTTTTTTTTTCCTTCTTAGCTACGAAAAAGCATCTGTGCACTTCATAACCACATATTTTATAACGTATATACTCAAATTTAAAACGAGTTGGGTTGGTGCTCTTTCATATGCATATTTTTTTTTAAATTTAGCAGGTTTTTTTTTAATTCTAAATTTTTTTCCCTCAGTGTACTCGTTTGAGATAACTTGCGGGCTAATGCATCTCCCATTATACCCGCATGAAATTAGTTGCGACTAAATAATGCCCAACTGTACCGCATAGAGGCTAAATCACGGCACAGTAGCATGCTGAAATGACTCGCTCATATATACACGAGATTTGGAAGTTTTTATCCAGACATCTAATCGACATGTTTGAGATATCGTTGGAAAGGTCTTGCAGAGTGTGCCCAGAAAATGTGTTCAAGCTTCATAAACGATTAACCGGATTCTTAAAAATTCGGCTAAAGTGATGCGAAACAAAAAACGTTTTTTTGTTTTTGCCGGTTTAAGGGGGCATGTGGGTACATCCAACATATTTAGTGTTATTCTATAGGCCAATACCTTTCAAACGATACCTTATATATTAAGTTCCGGCTACTAGTTGGATGGATATAGAGGTTTTGGTTCGTGTCTCCACTACGAGATACTTTGGTATGTATGTGAGGTCTGTACATACCTTCATTTAATTTTTTTCAAACTTTCAGGAATTAAACTACAAACAAAACTAAGAAGGTTTTGTTCCAAGTTTTGATTCGTAAAGCAATTCTTTAAACTACCACTGAGGCCGCACTACTCAGTCCATGTCATTGATGCAGATATCAGTAGAAGGGTCTTCAAACAAGCTTTCTAACGCTGTCTTTTGTGTATACAAAATATAAATATGTCATAACGTTATCGCCTGAAAACTAAAAATCGGGCTGCTGAAAATATCAATTTCGGGCATTTTCTCATAAACTGGTCAGTCGATTTTATTCTAGGTTTCCACTAATTTAGCCCAAAGCCTTAGCTTTCATCTGGTATATAGCTTATATCTGGGAAAACTCTTGTTGTGGAGATAGTGCGATTCAAATTGAAAAAATATCGCTCCAAAAAGGTTCAAATGGTTAAAAATTAACATATAAAAATAAACTACAAGACAATCAGACGAATACATTTGTTTATTGTGTCCAAAGTTGATATAAAGTTGATAAGTTTTTATCATTTCTCAGAATTAATTTTTATTTTTTTATTTTTTCGAATACAAAGTATATGATTATTCTTTTTCGCTTTATTCCGTATTCGAAAAATTACATGTTTCAATGGACACATCGATTTGAATACATAATTTAGATTTAGATAATATTCATAAAAAATAAAGTAGCTTTAAAAAATGTTTATAAACTGAAAAATGTATGAACACGTCACTTTATAAGGCTCTTTAAACCTACTTTATTTTTTATGAATAAGGCCATTAGATTATTGTTTGTATTTTCGTCGATTTTAAATTTGCTACCCCAAAATAGTTGATATTAAATAAATCACCTCTCTGAACTAGAAACACAAAAATTTATGATATCAATTTCGTGACGATAATTATACGCATTTTTTAACTGCCTTTGAAACGTACGGGAAATCTTTTTTTATTTATTCGGAATGTTGCGAAATGTCGTCTACTGCTAGAAACACAAAATAAAAAACAGATCTTTTGCAACGATTCCGTATGAATAAAAAAGATTTTCCCTGCGTTTCAAAGGCAGTTAAAAAATGCGTATAATTTTCGTCACTCGAAAATTTTACCTCAAAGAGGTGTTTTATTTGATACAATTTACAAGTAACAAGTAATTTTTAGCAAAAAAAAACGACTTCAATTTTCACATAAAAAAAATATATATATACNCACATAAAAAAAAAATATATATACATATATATCTCATGATCCACTGATCTTAACCAGATTAGTATGGGACCACCTCTGAGACACTACTTCTCCGATGCAAAAAGAATTATCGAAATCGGTTGACGTGGTCCAAAGTTATGCGGTAACATACATAAACAAAAAAAAAATATTCCGACGAACTGATAACCTCCTCTTTTTTTTGGAAGTCGGTTAAAAATAACCACTCGTACTCATATACCCGTAGTTGCGTATGTAACGTATACGCCCCGCAGCCCCGTAGCAGTCGTCTTTCGCTACCATAACAAGTCAGTTAGATGCAGAGTTGCTGCAATCTGATATTAATAATGTTGCTGAATGGTGTATTAAAAACCATCTTAATTTAAACATTTAAACATCGTTCTCTTATTTATACCTCTTATCACATAGGTAACTATCGTTTAAAAACCCTAGAAGGAATCTCTGATCTGGGTGTGGTTTTTGATTAAAAATTTCTTTTTCAAAGCCACAAAAGCTACACTATAGCAAAATCTCATTCTATGCTTGATTTCATTCGCCGGCTTAACTCTGATCTCTCAGATCCTTATACCCTGAAATTACTATATAATTCTCTCGTACGATTGCAACTAGAATATGCTNACCCTAGAAGGAATCTCTGATCTGGGTGTGGTTTTTGATTAAAAATTTCTCTTTCAAAGCCACAAAAGCTACACTATAGCAAAATCTCATTCTATGCTTGATTTCATTCGCCGGCTTAACTCTGATCTCTCAGATCCTTATAGCCTGAAATTACTATATAATTCTCTCGTACGATTGCAACTAGAATATGCTGTTTTCAGTGGCGTAGCCAGGATTTGGCTTTGGGGGGGGGCGGGGGGCGAAAAAAAAATTTCCATCGAGAACTNATGTATGTGCCAGTTTTACCGTTATATATTTTTTATCTACTCGTTTATTCCATGGGGTCTTCATGCTTTATTTAAATTTAAAAATTAAATTACTATAAAGTTTTAAATATCTGAAAATTCACTGCGGGCAATTTTTTTATTCTCTTTTTGTCTTCGCCTTCTCGTTTTTGCCTTTATAAGTTTGGAAAAAAGGTTTTGAACGAACCGTTATATAACATTCCTAGGCAAGTTTTGAAAGAATATTTTCGATACTAAATTTTATT
>NW_016190193.1:0-3799 GCF_001687245.7 Rhagoletis zephyria | reverse complement strand
GCTTGATTACGTCCACAATCGGGCAAGTCGATATTTTGTAATTGACAGCAATCGGCTCGAGTAATGGCGGCAACCAATTATAATTGCACTCGATGTGCGAGTCAAAGAAGACTAACACGTCACCGGTAGCTGCACGTGCGCCCGCCAAGCGTGCCGCTATCAGACCAGAACGTTCGGGTAAACGTATGATGGTGACGAGGCCGTCGAAGTGCTCCGATACATATTCCTCAAGTTGAGCTTTCAGGTACTCACGATCACTGCTGTCGTCGACGATTACAATTTCGTGCAGCAATTCAGGTGGCGTTCGGTTCACAATGCTGTGTAGAGTGCGCTGCAAAACGCTGATGTGTTCGTTGTAGAAAGGAATGACAACGCTGGTGGACGGTAGTTTGGCGAGGTACTTGATGTGTCGACAACTGTTTGCGAGAGAAATTTAATTAATACGTGCCCACATGCAAGAAAAAAGATTATACAAAATCTTCTGTCGCTTTAACAGCTCTGGCCAAGCTATTGCCTGTTCACATCTTTTGAACGAGCTGCGTTCTGTTACTATTATATGAAGATAAAGTTTTCTCTAAGAAAGTGTAAAGACAATGGCCTTAGCCTAGTTAAAGAAGTCTTAAGCCGATTGTCATTGAAAATCAAGTGAGTTCCGGGATTCCCGAAATGAACTACTTTACTGTTACCAAATCTGTTCAAATTTATTTAAAAGCGTTAAATCAAATTATTGGTCCGCCTAACAAAGCTTCAGCCGCACCTTCAGGGTAAAAACCGTCTGAAAAGGAAGTGCTAAATGATTTCTATCTCTGTACCATGCAAAGCTCCTAATAATGCCTGTTAATATTGGTTTTAAGAACCTCAGAAAGCAACGTGTAATTTCCACCCTATGCCATGAAAGTCTCCAGTTAAGTTCACCTAGTTTAGCTAGCTGCTCCAGCCTTCAGCTCAGTTTGGACTCAGCGTTCCGTACCCTGCCTTAAATCCCATCGCTAGTTATGTCCGAATCAATATATGTATCTAAAAGGACCCTTGTCATTATTGAACAGCAATGGAGATGAGACTCGCTTGTAGGAGAGAATCGAACAATGTATTTGTTCAGTAATTAGAGTATGACTAGTTTTGTACCAAGAAGATAAGATCCTTCAACTCAAGGTTGGTCTCCCTAAAACCTGTAGATGTTCAGCCAATTACAGTAAGTCTAAGGACTCGATTAGGTAAACAAAAGAATATGAAGGCGAACAAATTTGAAGCCGCGGACGTTTGTTCTAAATGTCCTCCAACAGCACTTTGCATTTATCTTTCCGCCACACACTTACCCTGGATCCCTAGCGTCCGGCACCGAACGATTCACCGATATTAAATCCGATAGCAGAGCATTGAAACCATTCTCCAACGACATGTTCTTTTCTAGCTCCTTCTGGTGCTCCTCGGTTATGTAGGCCGGCTCGCCATGTTCCCCCAACCCCTCGCGCTTCGCTTCACGTTCCACTAACTCATTATCTTCCCAATCTTTCTTCTCACCCACCGCTACTGGTACTTTAAATATCCCCTTCACAACTTTTCGCTTTTCCTCAACATTCTGTATAACTTCATTTCGAATAGCACTTTGCGATTGTGGTGGCGCGAACTCTCGCTTTTGTACGGGTGGTTTTGGTGGGCGTTGGGTGTTGATGCGCGCACGTGGCACAACTTCTGGCGTAACTGGATCACCATTAAAGTCCGTAACTTGGGTGGATGGCTCCGCGGTCCGTAACCGTCGTTCCACCAGTATTGAGGTGAAGAACGAGAGTATGAAAATTGAGATTACGAAAAAGATAAGCCTACGCACCAGGCGTTTCACTTGGCGTCGCCTCATTTTCACCATCTCAAAGAGGTAAAGAATAAAACTGAACACTTGGCGAAATCTATACACTGACCTATCTCCGTAATGGCAGACGCAACAAACGCTTTTGGACTGTTAGTATGTGTTGCGGAGCCTAGACGCTTGACTGTGAGTCTGCGACATATCGATTGATGTTCTTGCTGATAATTACAACTTGCGATACTATTTGCAATTAAACTGAGTGTGTCTGACAAGTTGACACAATGTTCCAACAATATAGATAACATTGTACATAAGTATGTATCTACATGTATACATATACATAATTTGACAGAAACCTGCGTGTGTGCCCAAAAGCTTTGTTAATAAACTGTGACTCGCATTAGACCGAAGCGTGAGGAGTTTATTTAAAATTCCAAATTAATTTATAATTATTTTATTAATTGCTTTCGATAAGAGTTTTTAGTTTCCGTCTAGGTAAGTACAGTGCGAGGCAGAGGTGCTGACATGAGGGGTATGCTGGTGAAGTTTTTATAGATTTTATAAAATCCTTCCAAAGCTGTTCATAGAAAAATTTTCAATAGAACATGGAACCTCTTACAAGCGTGTCACATTGGAACTCTTCGGACATCATTGAACCCATAATACTCTATGGTCGCCAGATGAGCGGGTAAACGGCTCGAGTTAAACGAATTATGCAATCATAGAAACGGAATAGTAGTATCCTATAGTACTGCTTATATTCTGATCATAAACAGACAATGAACTACATTAGACTTCCCAGCGCAGAATATAGAATCTCATATGTGTTTCTTAATAGACGTCGCCAAAATCTGTCGCATCCAACAAAACAGGGACCAGTGAAAATTTCGCTCGATGAACGAAAAGTACTGAGCTTTTTCAGTGTATTTATACACTAACAGGACACTCTGCTTTTGGCTGTAGGTTTAGAGCCCGCATAACGAGTTTTATAAAGGATCAAAAGTTAAAAAAAGAGGAAGTGGAAAATGCGTTTCAATTATCTGGAGGACTTTGACGCTGAAGTTATAACTGTGTAAATGGCTTTAACCCTTTGTTACCATTTGCTAAACCAGCCATCCAAAAAAATCAAAACTCAATTTTTCACAACTACTATTTGGTATAAATTAATAATAAAATAAAATTTTATTGTTTGGGCGTGGTCTACGGTATATTGGAATTGGTACGATATATTGTAGAAAGTCAGGGAAGGAGTAGTTATGTGGCATTTTTGGTTTTGCTTCTTCGGTCAAAAAAATCACATTCTCAGCTGAAATTACATTTCTATTCTTAACTACGTATGTAGTTGCAATATGATGAAAAATAATGGATATTGTGATACCTGTTCAGATTTATTCGTCACTGAAATTAAAATTTGCATGGAGCAGTTGACTTAAATTAGCAAATGCAAATTTATTGTATGTTCTATTTACACTTGTATGCTATGTATGTTTATATTTTTAATGTTTTTTCTTGTAGTTTTAATATATTTTTAATTTTTATTTTTTGTTAAAAAATATTTTACTTTTATTTTTTTATGCTGATCCTCTTTTATCAAAAAAGACCTAACCTCCATTACATTGTGACTTAAAAAAAAAATAAACATTGAAGTGGTTTCAAAAACATTACTTCAAACTTAAATAAATTTGTTTTTTATTTTTTATATTTTTATGTTGATGCTCTTCTATCAAAAAAATACCTAGTCTTCAGGGATATTATTTCAACCTGAAACACATATTAATCTGGTTGTGCGATAAAATGTTTAAAAAATTTCTATTTATTGCAATAAATAGATAACTGACCACTCCATCTTTGCGATACAAAATATGTCCGCGATGCACAGCCTGCAGAGTTGCATGTATCATGTATCTACATAGTTATGTACAACACCACAGGAGGCTATTGTAATCGTCGTCAAACATTTTTATCTATACTCGCGTATGTGTGTTTGTTCGTCCT
>NW_016190192.1:0-3799 GCF_001687245.7 Rhagoletis zephyria | reverse complement strand
TCGTTTCTACTTTCGTTCCTGTGGTAATCGTGTTTTTTGCTGGGTAGTTCCTGGCCAACGCATTGTCATGCAGTTTCCGAAAACGTCAGAAAAAAATGTAGGTTCCATTTTTAATCACTCTAAGGAATATTATTACTTAATATGCATTTTTTGTAGTAAATATTGGGAAATGATTCCACGCGGCACCCGCTAGTGAGGACAGACGAAGAGAAGGACATCTTCTGCGATTGATGCCAGTTGGCAGGAGAAAGAAATTAATATTAAGAATTAAAGTGTAAATATGAAGATACTCGTGTCAACCCGAAATTCGTTTTGGATATGTACATATTATTCAGCTCTGAGTTGACCTGCCAAATTTTGAAATATGTATTTTCACTCAAATATGAAAATTGGTCAAGTGACCTCCCCCTTGTCAGTCTTTCTAGTGTTTGGCGACATTTTCTAAATTTTTTTCATGCAGAAATCCTCCTACAGCATCTGGATGCATTTCTGGATGAAAAAAATAAAAATCTTAAACAAAATGTCGTTTGCATTTTTTTTGGCGCTTAGGGCTCGATATCTATGTATGTATGTATGTGTATATTCAAATTTAATTAAAAACTATAAATTGATATACAGAATTTAAATTTCCTGCGAATTCAAATAGGTTTATTTGTTTAGTAAAATGACATTTTCACAACAATGGTAATAGCACCACTGACTGCTTGCAATTCAACCCCTTTCTCCTTTAGAGAACTGACAAACAACTGTCAATCATACAAAACTAAATAAACAAGAGACTTTCAAGTAAAACAAGGAATTTGCATTGCAATGAAAAGGTGCATACTCAAAAAAAAAAAAAACAACAAACAATTATATAATCAAATAATATGCGCAACCTTTGATTTCAGTTATGACTGTTTTTGACTGATGCTACTAAATACCAAACTACCAAGGGATGTATATAATCACAAATCCGCTACTTATTTGCGAGTACTACGTAAGCAAGATATCTACTCCTTAATCGAAGATCGCTGAATTGAACAGAAAGTGAACATCCACACCAGCTTTGTTGGTAGAAACAAATGCGCATTAACAAGCACACTTTTCCCAGTTTGAGTGAGGTGAATGAAAAATTCGAAACCGAAAGACCACGCACGAATTTTCAAAATTAGTTTTGTGGCATGTGGCAAAAACAGATACTACAGCGCATAAATACATAGCTTCAGCTAACTGGCCAACTCATTTGAATGACTGACGTACGTACGTACGCGTATGTATGTACGCAGTATCTGGGTTTAATTAAAAACGTCGGCCTTTGGGCATTCAGGTGGTAATGCGTAGGACAGCAGTCCAGCAGTCCATCAGTTAGCCAAGCAGCCGATTCGTTTCGGAAGAGTTGTTGAAAAAGTGTTTATATGTTGAGCGACATGGGCCGTGGAGGATGGAGCTTTAAATTCGTATTTAGGTTGCAAATAATATAATCACATATGCATGCATATATGTATTTAACTATACAAAATCTACATATACTTAATCATCTAACATTCACTTTTGTTTTCCAGAGCACATATGTATTATTCAAATACGAGTATAAATTATAATCTAATTTCGCGTGATCGCCAACACGTGACCAGAACTAATTCCTTTTTATTGAAATGAATTTAAAGAAAGAAAAAAAAAACATATTGCATTGACTATCATTGGATCTCATTAGCGATGTGTGAGTGTCAGTAACAGCTTGCCAGTCAGTTATTTGTCAGACACCCCTTTGAAAGTCGGCGAAAAGCCAAATTCACTTGCGATTGTACCGCGTTACGCTGAGCTGATGGGGATGCAACCGCAGTGATAACTATTGCATGCAGTCAATCTCAACCACCACCACTACCAACACCACCACCACGTCATTTTCAACACAGTCATAATTGCTGTGTCGAAAGTTGTTTTGCAAGTGAATATATTTCACAGATAGGCATACAGCTATTTACTATGTAATGTATTACGAAATTGCCACAATATGTTGCAACAAATATAACTGAGCGTTAAATATTAATACGTAACGGAAGGTAAATTTCATACTGAGCTATAAATTTATTACTTTTATTAGAGCAAACGTAAGGAAAGCTCTCAGGCTATTCATATTAAGGAGCACGCATATGTAGGTACATACATGTGTACCAAATTCAGTCTGACTATAATTATGGTGTTTTTGTTTCTACCAAAAAATGTCGGCATTTGATTACCCCTTTCTCTTTCGTCTTCGTTTCTAAAATAAAGGTAAACGGTAGGGAAATTTTGTGTTCACTTCTTGAAATGTCACACTCCTGTAAGGTAAAAAGGGCACATTCTATGCCCTTTGAAGCTTTGTCAGGGGAGATGGTTGCACTGAAAATCAGATGGTTGCTTAAAACGACAATGTTATGAAGAGTGTGAGCTTGACAAGGACAAGATTGCCTTCTTGTCCATGGCCTTTTACAGGGTTGTGTGTAACATCAAACACATTTTGCACCGTGGAAGGGCCACATTTTTTGGAAGAAACGAAATCACCATTAGTTTCATTGCACCNAAATCACCATTAGTTTCATTGCACCATTATTTATTAACCGACTTCCAAAAAAGGAGGAGGTTATCAGTTCGTCGGAATATTTTTTTTTTTTTTTTTTTTTATGTATGTTACCGCATAACTTTGGACCACGTCAACCGATTTCGATCGGAAAGGTAGTGTCTCAGAGGTGGTCCCTGGTTAAGATCCGATCAGCGGATCATGAGATATATATAGATATATTTTTTTTTATATGAGAGTTGAAGTCGGTTTTGTTTTTGCTAAAAATTACTAGTTAATAAATTCAATTGAAATTCAACAGAAAAATGTTCTAATGAAACCCACTTAGAAAAAAAAAATATTTTTGAATTTGTCCTGGGAAATAAAGACTTTGAAAATATTTTCGTACTCTTTGACTCGTAATTTAGACATTTTATATTACTTAGTATTATATTATTAGTATTATATTCCTCTGCTGCCTAAGGGTTCCAAAAGATATGTATGTAGCACACTGGACCCTTAGCTGGAAACTCACTTAAAGGTTGCATTTAACTAGCAGATCAAAAAAACTTTTGTATCCCTACTCAAACTCCACAAGATAGAATCTTCTTTTTTCTTCAAGACATAGCTGATATTTTGTGTCGGAGAGCAGGCCAATTTAGTAACGAAATTTCGGTTGAGACCTTCTAATTAACAAATTACGACCATAGTGCCCTCTCTATAGAGAAGATATTTAGCGCTCTTCGTTCTCAGTTTATCCAGTGAGTAATGGTTCCGGTTCCATGACATGAGGACAGTTTGTAATACTTCTCTTAGCTATTCACCCCTCTTGACTATGCAATGGCCCCTTCTTGCCCAATATTCTATGCAATCCCTACTCAGCAAGTTTGGAGTTGATTATACTATCGGAAAGATCCCGAATGAACAAACATCTGGAAACATAACTACTTATATGTATGTTGATATGCTCTTAAATATTTTGTGATAACTTATAAAAACTTAGCCTTGAGTACAAATGTCCTCTGTCCTTAGAAGTTGAAAGTTTGGTGATTGGTTCACATACAAGTTCCAGCCCCAGCGCTGTATTCATACATACATATGTACTTATACTGAATATGATTTTTAATACGCGGAATTTATTGATTCTGGATTCAGTAAGCTCGAATTTTTTCACCTATGGATTATTTCCTAGTTTTATTTTTAATAAATTTTGGAAAATTCGTACTCATGCGTCGAATCGAACATATATGTGTATTCATGCGGCCTTAATCCCTTGAT
>NW_016190190.1:0-3799 GCF_001687245.7 Rhagoletis zephyria | reverse complement strand
CCTGACCAAATAAGTATTTAACACTAATCATCGATACGATGTTTAGAAACAATGGAAACCTAAATTAAAAATAAAACAAAAATCTAAAGTGTGTTACGTTTGTATTTTGTTCCATATTTATTTGTAGACAAATTGAAGAACATTGTACCATTTGTATTTCAAGATGCTGCCTCACCAGCTTAGATTTTTTTAAGTTAACCGGTTTGCCTGTTAGCTACGTACATATGTATGTATGAACCTACATACATATATATAATATTTATGCTAATCAGTTTCAATTTATTTCGGTTCATTCTGGTTACAAAAAAACCCCAAGTTTGTTTTTGCCAAACATTTTCTTTTTATTTTATGTGGCCCATGAACTTGGCGTTGAAGTTATGTAAATTTGTAAACACGTCTAAATTAATAGAATAAAATAAGAAAACTTGTCAAAGGCTGGTAGCCAGCAGCAAGATTCAAAGTAAGCTAAGGGTCATTACGCAGTTAAAAAAAAAAAATTACATAGATTGCGTTTAAATCTGTGACAACATTAAAGCAGGTAGGATTATTCTTTAGAAATCGATTTTTAACGATTTATTTTTTACCATTTTCCCAATTTTTTTTTATTATTGTTGTTATAAATGCAGCCGAAGTGCCACTAACTCTGATATATTAATTTTTCATCAAAAAGAAAGTAGAATTCATGAACTCTAAAACAGTGCTGTGTTATTACAGAGAGACATTTATGGTTAGAAGTTGTCAGCGTTCAAAGAAATGCTTATACGATGTCCTAACCTTCAAATTGTGTTTCTTTTTCAAGTATAATAAATATTCATATCAAACCAGTAGTGTTCATTTTACTCACGAACTATGGGGTCTTGTGCCACCCTTGACAAAATATTGTCCTACCCGTCACAAGCTAGAATTGTTTTTCTTTTTTTTTTTCAAATACCATAATAATGCCATTAAAGCATAAAATCAAGCTCAACATTCTATTACCTATACATGAGAGAGACGCTATGAATGAAATTTTTATAGTTTGTTTAAAATTGGGAAACGAATCCAACAACTCAGAAAACGGGTGTCATCGTTGTCCCACCCGTCACTAGCGTTGTCCCGGGACGTCCTGTATTTTCGACAATTTCATTCTACTTTTCAACCTGTAAACTTCCACTCAACATGGTCGCGGCTTTTGTGAGTAGGTCATTAGCAAGCATTATTGCATACAACTCTGTAAGAAAATATAGCTAAAAATCACCGTGGATTTTTTATAATTTTTTTTTTGTTGAGGGTGTTGCGAATTTCCTTCCAGATAATGCATGAACAAAACTGACTTTTATATGGGAATAAATTCGTCGAATTTTTACGAATGTTCTACAAAGTTTGAAATTTTGATTTACAGGGGTTTTTTTAGATACTTAGTAAGCTATATTTTCATTAAAATAAATAATAATAAAATTTTTTAAACAAAGAAAAATAGCCAAAACTTGCTAAAATCTGTCTTCCCTACTTATATTCTCGCCACCGTACATCATAAAAACGATTTTTTTTTTTAAGAAATTGCGCTTTTTTATTTAAACAATCTGGACACCCTGCCAAAAATGGCTACTTTGGACTGAGTAGGCAATTGAGAAGTTAAGTCCTCTCTCGACGTAAAAATACCTCACGCAATAAGAGCGCGGTTACCCAAGAACGTGTACGTAG
The DNA here is from genome assembly GCF_001687245.7 of Rhagoletis zephyria. Lineage (NCBI taxonomy): Eukaryota > Metazoa > Arthropoda > Insecta > Diptera > Tephritidae > Rhagoletis > Rhagoletis zephyria. The sequence continues at coordinate 2,116 of NW_016190190.1, read as the reverse complement.
CGTAGCGTAGAATTACGTAGGCACATATCAAGTTTGCTGTTCATAGAAAGAGAGAGACGCAACGTCTACGTCACGGTCATGCGGTGGTGAGCATTTGTTAGCACGCAGCTCCCATAAGATATGTAGATCCTGTCAGCTGACACGTTCCCCGTTTTAACGTCCGTGGGTAACTACGCTTTAAGTCACTCATCATGGCTGTATATGGAAAATGACAACATTCTTATGGTCTGATTATGGCAACTTGGCGTAGCTTACAGGCTCTCACTTAAATATAAATGGATGTTGCTTATAATTGAATAGCCGAAACTTAAAGCAAGTTCCGTTAAGTTAAGTTGACATAATCAGGCTCTTAGAGGAGGCCGCTGAGAAGTTCGAGAGAAACATTCTGCGGAAGATTTACGGGCCTTTGCGCGTTGACGATGGCGAATACCGCAGACAATGGAACGATGAACTTTACAGCGATCTTCTTATACATTATTATGATGATAAGGGCATACACCGCTGCGACCTAACTAGATCTATTGTGCTAACCCTTAAGCTGCCTTTAAATGGGGCGATTTTTTGACAGGCGATAATCGCCTGCAAAATTTGGCTTGATGTCTATTTTGTAGCAGGCGATTTTTTAATTACTATTTATACCAGCGATTTTTCCAGAACAATGTTGAATGTACAACACAACAACTGCAGTTCGTCTTCTCAAGAGTCCCAATGTGTGTAGGTGGTACCTCAGTCTGCAATGTCCTGTCAGGTACCTGGTGAGAGTTTTTAAGCCCTCTGCTAAGTTTTAGCAGTCACTCAGAGATTCCGCAAGAGGGGTTGTCGTGCGCCACTGGGTTGCAACTTTTGAGCCCTCACATCTCCTTAGAAGCTATGCCGCACATCCTCTAGCCCGCGCGCGGAACTCTTCAAAACTCTGTAGATTTTATATGGACGCGCACCGAGTAAACGCTCACTCTGAGCATCACTGCTCTAGATCGACGCCAAAAAGGCTGAGTACCGATTAGGCTGCGTTGGCCACCGCCATTTCGTTAGTGACAGTCCTTTCGTTTCTATCGAAACGCTCATGGCCCGACTTGCAAGAGTCCAGTGCTCTTAACGCTGCCTGGCTATCCGACGTGTTTATTGTTTTTTTTTTTTTTTAATTTTTCGTCGCGCTCCATCGGACATGGATCTAACGGATCACCAAAGCGTGCCCACGTCAAAACTGAAGGCGCATATGCTTTTCTCATTTTTTCGTAAACTAAGAGCTAAGGAAGGTAAAGGTTTTTACGAGGGTTTGCTGTCTAATCGACACTTAGGGTTGTTGACAGAAGGATTAACGAAGAACTCTCTCTCTCTATTTTTGTGGTGAAAAATATCGAATATTTTATCTGCTCTGGCAATAAATTTCGGCTACGATCATGTGATAGGCTTGAATGCATACTGCTATAAGGTTTTCGTCTTTGATTCAGAGCTGGGTAAACGCAACTCGAACAAGACCAAAATTACATTCCTCAGTACACAGTCTACAGCAAAGGAATTGATTACTTTTTCAAGCATTTAATTTAAAATTTAATTTTTTGAACCCATTACAAGGAATTTCATATTGTAATTGGAATTAATCACGTGCTAGTAATGTAATTTTTTCTCAATTCCCCTGAAAGGAATTGAAAATGGAATATATTTTCTCCCTTTACCTGAAATTGCAAGAGTGCTTTATTTTTTTACAAATACTCAAAGGACCTCCTTCCAGAATGCGGCGCGTCTGTTAAAAGAAGACACACATATTTAGGGAAGCCGTGACCAGAGGCCACGCACTCTCCCTCTCTGCCACTTCTGAAACTGCCAAGTGTCCTAAACTTAAAGCTGAACGAAGTCTTGATGAAGTATCTAGGTTGATGCATGTGTTACACTTAATCGAAGTGGACTTCAAATATCCTTGAATTACAGTTTGGGAACGCTATGAAATATTTCTTTAAAGAGGAGCTCAAGGGACGTACATATTCTGCCTTATCATGAGTTTCGCCTGAAAAAAATTCACCCGAAAATTTGTCATCCGCCTTTAGTAAAACCATGGAAAACAAATGAAAAAAGTGAACCGGTTCGGGGAAAATTAAACTCATGATAAGGCTGATTA
>NW_016190186.1:0-3800 GCF_001687245.7 Rhagoletis zephyria | reverse complement strand
ATAAAAATGTAATGAAACAATCTTTTCAAACAGTTGACAAAACACAAAACATATTTTTATTCTGGCCTGCTAGATCTCCACACAAACCAAACTTGACAAGCGATGACGGAAATTCGTTCCAAAATAAATCATTCAAAATTTGGCTTTACTCTCGATCACGAGATTGAATAGAATTTGTGTAGCCTCGGCTCAAGAGTCACTTCTGAAAATAGTTCCGCTCCATATTTTTTACAAGCAGCAAGCAGCAGTACGATTTATAAAAATACGAACTTTCTAACTATGCTAAAAGAAATTTGCTTTGGCAGGCAATTCAAGGTAAAAACCCAAACTGGGAAGTATAAGCAAATGAACGCCGCTACTTTGGTCCCAGATATATACAAATGTATGAATGTTGGTACACAGAGGGGTCTAGGCTGAGAGGCAGAATAGGTGCGAATATTTATGAACCTTGGCCTTCTAAGTTTCCATTGTTATGACCGTCGAATTGGCGAGAAGAGGCTCTTCTTGTTCTCGTGTGGCAGCAGCCATTTTTGTGTACTTAGTCGGTTTTCTCATTTACAATTACACTTACAATTATCTACCCAACGTCAAAAAAAACGTCAACGCCGTATACTCGGAACGCAGTAAGTACTGAGGAGTCTTAGAAGGGCGTGTTTTTGGATATTATTTCGTTAGAAAACCCAGCAATCTTCTAAACGGAGCTAACATCAGGTTGTTTGCTAAATATTTAACCAGCTTATATGTATCGAATAGAGACAAATTGCCAGCTTTGTCTTTAGGACGACGAGACGACGGACACCGAGACAAAGAGCAAGGTATTTTACTTCCTCTACCGTCGATCCTAGATCCAAACCAGACCCGAAATGGTCTTGATCTAGTCCCGAAACAGTCCAAAGATAGTCCCGAATGGTCCGGAAATAGTTCCGAAATGGTAGTGAAAGATTCTTAAACTAGGCTCCAACTAATCACAAACATGTATCAAAGTGGGCCTGAACTAGTCCAGAAATGTTAATTTGGACACAAAAGAAGCAATTACAGATTTTATGCTGAGTTAATGCAGTTATGCAAATTTTACCCATGAGAAGAGCTTGAATATTTCCCCTTGAAAATAATTCGGTCATTGCGACTGTCGGAGGGGCGTGATCAAAATGGCATTATTGCGCCTTTCATGAGTCATGTATCGGCAGACTATACCTACCGGTATGTGCTGATGCATCGCTGGACAATTGGCACTTCGGATATCTGCATGCTAAAAATACCAGTCGCTACCTGGAAAAAATTATGGAAGGCGAACTGGTTGAAATGACAAGCTAACCGGTAGAATTCTAGCACACAATTACCTAGTAGCTTTCCCTGCAGGGTTGCTGGCCAAATTTTCGCGTAAAGCCTAATAACACTGTGCAACAAAAACTTAAAAATTTCAAACACGAGTAAATCAATCGCTTAACGAAACTAGGGGCCATTACTACATTTTAAGTTTTTCTCTTTGACGTCTGGAATTTTTAAGGACTTTGAACTTACAAAGATATGAACAATTAAAAAAATTGTTTCACAAATTCAGTGCAATGAACAATAAAAATATGGGTACCAAATGAAAGAGAAAATTCTGTAGAAATGAAAAATTAAATTTTTGGGTCACAAAGACGAATAGGTATTGAAAAATCACTTTTACTAATTTTTATTTGTTAAAGCTAATAAAGTTAGAAAAACGAAATACGAGGATTTTGTTATGTATGTTCGTATATATTAGAGTTTATGATGTTATTTATATAAATATTGCAAATTTTCAAGGATGCTGAAGGATAAAATTTTAAGAGGACATTTTCAATTCCTATTCGTCTTTATGCACCAAAAAAGTGAATCTTTTCTAATTGTACAGAATTGTCTTTTAATTTCATACCCATACTGTTATTGCAAATTAAAAAAATTTTTTTTTAATAATTTATTGAGTTAACATTATAACTAAAATTTCAAAGTTCTTAAAAAGTCCTAACATCAGCTAGAAACCAAAGTTTTTTTTTATATTTGACCCAAGGGGTCGCGAGTATATTGATTTCTTGCGCACAGTGTAACACTTCCGCAATCGTCTAAGCTCAAAAATACCCCTCTTCAATAATACCCCTTTTCAATTTACTTCCAGAGTAAGTACATACAAACATATGTATGTAAGTATGCGTTGTCTAATTAAAATTTTTCGCCACACTCCTGCATCTATCCATCCGAGTAGAAGTGAGTGAAAATCTTAATTGAAAACAAACATTTTGTCTTTGGTGTAAAAGAAAAATATAGGTACATATATACATTTGTATGCCCGTATATGTACATTTACATACACCAAAGTAGCAGCCAAGTTAAAAGAAGTGCCTTTGATATGATGCTGCTCCAACTGTTATTCTTGCATTGCTATTTTTGCCTACAATATGCCATTTTTCCCATAGACAAGTCAAAGCAAAAGGTAATACCAAAGCAGCCCCAAGCGCAAGATAACTCACTTGCACACACACACATACATACAAATAAATGAGCGGAAAAGTTTTTGCATAATTGAGTGAAGCAAAAGTGTATAGAGATTGAGTACTTAGGAAAGAAGTGAGTTTTCCTTGTGAAAAAACTTTGTATGTACACTTCCAATGCGCAGGCGCTTCCACAGCAAGCAAGGCATATTTTCCAAACTGGAAAGTTCGAAGATTGGAAAAATCTGTGGAAAAAACTCAATGCTTTGCGAGTGGTAAATTTGTTGCTTGAGTTGCAAGCAACTACGAAAATATGCGAAAAATGACGCATATTTATGTAGTTATGTGCAGTTGTGCACAAAATAATAGGCGATATTTTGACCACTTTTCGCTATTCGTATTTTGTTTATTTATTTGCATTATTATTATATAAAAGTCTAGCTCGTTATAAAACAAACACTATATAAATTCTGATTTCAAACTTCGTACAAAAATTTCACAAATTTTCACCCAAATTTAATTTTTTTTTTATCAGAACCATTGGAAAAAATTGTGGCATGCAGTTTTGTATCCCCTTTAATTTTAGTATTATAAAGTGCAAGTTTCAAGTTACTAAAAATTCGGTTGATTTTTGAGAATTTTTTTGGTTGAAGGTGTTTCACGTTTTTTCCATACAAAGTATGTTCGACAGTTTCCTTTTATGTATATGGAGGTCAACGGGATTTCTTAGGAACTCGAAACTTACACTTTATTATACTAAAATTAAATGGGCTACAAAACTGCAGACCAAATTTTATTATAAAGATTCTGAATAAAATGTTTGAAATTTGGGTGAAAATTTGCGAAATTTATAATTTTTGTAAAGTTTGAAATCAGAATATATATGTTGTTTTTTGTATAACCAGCTAGTCATTTATAATAAAAAAAAACATAATAAACATTAAATTAAAAAAAGACAAATAGCCAAAACTGGTCAAAATATCGCACTTCTAATATTTTGTGGACAACTGTATGTACATATACATGTGCAATTGCTCTTTCATGGGTGAAATTGTACTTCTAGTTATGTGGAAATACATACAAAGAAATGAGTGTACGTTTGCACATATTTTGTGACACAAAGAAATAGATAAATAGAAAAATATTTACTTATTTGCGATGGTCCAATACCCAGCCGAGAGATATTGATTTTTTATACTGATCCTGCATTTCGAATTTTTATTTCAGTTTACACACTTTTGTTATATTACTGGGAAAAAAGTGTGAACTTAGAGCTACATACATAAAACATACATAGGGGCGTATTCATAGTCAAAATGAAGTCGATACTAAAGTTAGTTGCAGCTT
>NW_016190185.1:0-3800 GCF_001687245.7 Rhagoletis zephyria | reverse complement strand
CCTTACTAAGTAGAACTCTCCTTTCTGTGTTGCAGGAAAATAAGGGCGGAAGTATTTTTGCTCAGAATTTCTTTCTGCGTAGGCGGCTTTTGGCCGCACTTAGGGATTGTATCCCTTACTAATTAGAACCCTCCTTTCTTTGTTGCCGGAAAAGAAGGGAGAAAATATTTGTGCGTAGAACTTCTCTTTGCGTAAGCGGCCTTCGGCCGCGCTTATGGATTATAAGCCTTACTAAGTAGAACTCTCCTTTCTGCGTTACCGGGATAGGGGGGGCGGTAGTATTTTTCCGCAGAACTTCTCTCTGCGTAGTCGGTCTTCGGGCGCGCTTAGGGATTATAACACTTACTAAGTTGGACTCTCCTTTCTGTGTTGCAGGAAAAGAAGGGCGGAAGAAGTTTTGCTCAGAATTTCTTTCTGCGTAGGCGGCTTTTGGCCGCACTTAGGGATTGTATCCCTTACTAATTAGAACCCTCCTTTCTTTGTTGCCGGAAAAGAAGGGAGAAAATGTTTGTGCGTAGAACTTCTCTGTGCGTAAGCGGCCTTCGGCCGCTCTTATGGATTATAAGCCTTACTAAGTAGAACTCTCCTTTCAGTGTTGCAGGAAAAGAAGGTCGGAAGTAATTTTGCGCAGAGCTTCGCCCTGCGTAGGCGGCATTCGGCCGCGCTTAGGGATTATATCCCTTACTGTGTAGAACTCTCCTTCCTGTGTTGTCGGAAAGGATGGAAAAGAAGTACTTTTGCGCAGAACTTCTCTCAGCGTAGGCGACTTCGTCCGCGCTTAGGGATTATAACCCTTACTTTGTAGAGTTCTCCTGTTTGTGTTGCAAGAACAGAAGGGAGAAAATATTTGTGCGTAGAACTTCTCTGTGCGTAGGAGGCCGTCGGCCACGCTTAGATATTATAACCCTTACTAAGTAAAACTCTCCTTTCTGTGTTGTCAGAAAGGAGGGAAAAGAACTATTTTTGCGCAGAAGTTCTCCCTAAGTAGGCGGCCTTCGGCCGCGCTTAGGGATTATATCCCTTACTAAGTAAACCTCCTCTTTCTGTGTTGTCGGAAAGGATGAAAAAGAAGTATTTTTGCGCAGAACTTCTCCCTGCGTAGGCGGCCTTCGGCCACGCTTAGGGATTATATCCCTTACTATGTAGAGTTCTCCTTTCTGTGTTGCCGGAAAAGAGTGGGCGGTAGTATTTTTGCTCTGAAATTCTCTCTGCGTAGGCGGCCTTCGGCCGCGCTTAGGGATTATATCCCTAACTATGTAGAACTCTCTTTCCTGTGTTGTCGGAAAGTATGGAAAAAAAGTATTTTTGCGCAGAACTCCTCTCAGCGTAGGCGGCTTCGGCAAAGGTTAGGGGGTATAACCCTTACTATGTAGAGTTCTACTTTCTGTGTTGCAGGAAACGAAGGGAGATAGTATTTGTGCGTAGAAGTTCTCTATGCGTAGGCGGGTTTTCGCCGCGCTTAGGGATTCTAACTCTTACTAAGTAGGACACTCCTTTCTGTGTTGCCGGAAGAGAGGGGGCGGAAGTATTTTTGCGCAGAGCTTCTCCCTGTCTAGGCGGTCTTCGGGCTCGCTTAGGGACTATATCCCTTACTATGTAGAGTTCTCCTTTCTGTGTTGCCAGAAAAGAGTGGGCGGAAGTATTTTTGCTCAGAACTTCTCTCTGCGTAGGCGGTATTCGGACGCGCTTAGGGAGTATAACCCTTACTATGTAGAGCTCTCCATTCTGTGTTACCAGAAAAGAGTGTGCGGAAGTATTTTTCTCAGAACTTCTCCCTGCATAGTCGGCCTTCGGCCGCGCTTAGGGATTATATCCCTAACTATGTAGAACTCTTCTTCCTGTGTTGTCAGGAAGGATGGAAAAGAAGTATTTTTGGGCAGAACTTCTCCTTGCGTAGGCGGCCTTCGGCCGCGCTTAGGGATTTTATCCCTTACTATGTAGAGTTCTCCTTTCTGTGTTGCCGGAAAAGAGTGGGCGAAAGTATTTTTGCTCAGAACTTCCCTCTGCGTAGGCGGCCTTCGGCCGTGCTTAGGGATTTTAACCCTTACTAAGTAGAACACCCCTTTCTCTGTTGCCGGAAAAGAGAGGGCGGATGTATTTTTGCGCAGAACTTCACCCTTCGTAGGCGGCCTTCGGCCGTGCTTAGGGATTTTAACCCTTACTAAGTAGAACACCCCTTTCTCTGTTGCCGGAAAAGAGAGGGCGGATGTATTTTTGCGCAGAACTTCACCCTTCGTAGGCGGCCTTCGGCCGTGCTTAGGGATTTTAACCCTTACTAAGTAGAACACCCCTTTCTCTGTTGCCGGAAAAGAGAGGGCGGATGTATTTTTGCGCAGAACTTCACCCTTCGTAGGCGGCCTTCGGCCGTGCTTAGGGATTTTAACCCTTACTAAGTAGAACACCCCTTTCTCTGTTGCCGGAAAAGAGGAGACAGAAGTATTTTTGTGCAGAACTTCTCTCTGCCTAGGCGGCCTCCGGATGCGCTTAGTGATTATAACCCTTACTCAGCAGAACTCTCCTTTCTGTGTTGTCGGAAAAGAGGAGACAGAAGTATTTTTGTGCAGAACTTCTTTATGCGTAGGCGGTTTCGGCCGCTCTTAGGGATTATAACCCTTACTATGTAGAACTCTCCTTTCTGTGTTGCAGGAAAAGAAGGGCGGAAGAAGTTTTGCTCAGAATTTCTTTCTGCGTAGGCGGCTTTTGGACGCGCTTAGGGATTATAACCCTTACTATGTAGAACTCTCCTTTCTGTGTTGCAGGAAAAGAAGGGCGGAAGAAGTTTTGCTCAGAATTTCTTTCTGCGTAGGCGGCTTTTGGACGCGCTTAGGGATTATAACCCTTACTAAGTAGAACTCTCCCTTCAGTGTTGCAGGAAAGAAGGTCGGAAGTAATTTTGAGCAGAGCTTCGCCCTGCGTAGGCGGCCTTCGGCCGCGCTTAGGGATTATATCCCTAACTATGTAGAACTCTCCTTCCTGTATTGTCGGAAAGGATGGAAAAGAAGTATTTTTGCGCAGAACTTCTCTCAGCGTAGGCGACNCCGGCCTTCGGCCGCGCCTAGGGATCATAACCCTTCCTAAGTAAAACTCTCCTCTCTGTGTTGCTGGAAAAGAGGGAACAGAAGTATTTTTGTGCAAAACTTCTCTCTGCATAGGCGGCCTTCGGCCGCGCTTAGGGATTATAACCTTTACTGAGTAGAACTCTCCTTTCTGTGTTGCCGGAAAAGAGAGGGCGGAAGTATTTTTGGGCAGAACTTCTCTCTGCGTAGCCGGCCTTCGGCCGCGCCTAGGGATCATAACCCTTACTAAGTAAAACTCTCCTCTCTGTGTTGCTGGAAAAGAGGGAACAGAAGTATTTTTGTGCAAAACTTCTCTCTGCATAGGCGGCCTTCGGCCGCGCTTACAGATTTTAACCCTTACTAAGTAGAATTATCCTTTCTGTGTTACCGGAAAAGGGGGGGCGGTAGTATTTTTCCGCAGAACTTCTCTCTGCGTAGTCGGTCTTCGGGCGCGTTTAGGGATTATAACACTTACTAAGTTGAACTCTCCTTTCTGTGTTGCAGGAAAAGAAGGGCGGAAGAAGTTTTGCTCAGAATTTCTTTCTGCGTAGGCGGCTTTTGGCCGCGCTTAGGGATTATAACCCTTACTAAGTAGAANAGAAGTTTTGCTCAGAATTTCTTTCTGCGTAGGCGGCTTCTGGCCGCACTTAGGGATTATAACCGTTACTAATTAGAACCCTCCTTTCTGTGTTGCCAGAAAAGAAGGGAGAAAATATTTGTGCGTAGAACTTCTCTGTGCGTAGG
>NW_016190184.1:0-3800 GCF_001687245.7 Rhagoletis zephyria | reverse complement strand
AACTGCTGGCAAAAAGTATTGGCACAGCAAATTTTTCACAATATATGCACAAATTTCTATTCCAATATTTTATCGCAAATTTTTCATAAAAATATGGCTCATCATGCAACAAAAATCATAAAAATATAATTCTTTAACTTCGTGAAAAACTTACGGACATTTAGCAAATTTTCATGCGAACTATCAACTTTTTATTCAGATTTTTTTTTTTTAGAAATTTAGAAATTTTTTGAGTATGCAGATTTATAAACCAATCGATTTTTATATAATAAAGTACAAGCTTAATTTTTTATTCTGATTATTTTTGAATTTTTTTGAGTATGCAGATTTGTAGCCCAATCAATTTATATATAATAAAGGACAAGTTTAATTTTTTATTCAGATTTCTTTTTGAATTATATTGAGTATGCAGCCCAATCAATTTATATATAATAAAGTACAAGTTTTAAATAGCCAGGAATTACCGTTGATTTTTGGCGTTATATATAGAAAAAGTGCAAAACACCTTCAACAAAAAAAAAAATTCTCAAAAAGCAATGCGTTTTTTTGACGAACTTGCATTTTTTTTACTAAAATTTAATGGGCTACAAAACTGCATACTCAAGAAAATACTAAAAAATCTGATTAAAAAGTTGAAAATTTTCATGAAAATTTATTGAATTTTTGGGAGTTTTTTCACAAAGTTTAGAAATTGTATTTTTATATTTTTTGTTGTAGAATTAACCATATTTGTATAAAAATTTAGAATAGAAATTGGTGCATGTATTGTGAAAAATTCGCTGTGCCAATACTTTTTGCCGGCAGTGTATATACTTATATATGTACATACATAAAGCTTTTTATGTACATTTTTATATACACACAGTAAAATAGGATAATGCATGTAGGTATAAATATATATCAGTAACTCAAGACAATATTGTGGGTCGAATTAAATAGATGATTTCGTTACCGATTTGGGTCAAATATGATTACCTATGTACCAATGTACTTAAGCATAAAAACGAATAAAAGATCGGCGAGTTCATAATTGTCTGTCAATGCTATTTATTACGTTTTTCTTTTATTGTATTACGGAATTCTCTGGAATACTTTCATTACTGCGAATGTCAAATGCTGCCATTTATAACATTTATCACATAAAAGCGCTGTGTGTATGCATCACTTAAATTATCCTGCAGATAAAACCTACTAGTAAAAAATATTACATTTCATTAAATAACTGCTGTTACGTACCTAGTCTACCTAGCTCATTGGCTGGTACATACATATGAGCCCTTTGCTATGAAAATGGCATAAGTCATTCAAAAAATTCAAGTTAATGATAACGTGGATTACACCCGAGGAAAAGTAAATTTTGAAAAAAAAAACATATGCATACATAGATTCTCCCAAAACTAGGAGCCAAATTTAGTAAAACTGCGTTTTAGTTTCTTTCTCTGGCATCAGGATTTTTTTAAAGATTGGATTAGTTCTAAAATTTAATTAAAAAATTCAGTGCTATATAGAATAACGATATGGGTACCAAAGAAAAGATAAAATTCTGTAGAATTGAAAAATATTACAATTTTGGTGCATAGGGACGAATAGGTATTGAAAATGCCCTTTTAAAATTTTGTCCTTGAGTATCCTTGCGAATTTGCAATATTTATTTTTGAAAAAAAAATATAGGTGAAGGATTAATATACACACGACCATATCCTCAACTTTCGTCCTTCTATTTTAATAGCGTAAAAAAAAACAAAAATATTTAAAAGGGCATTTTCAATATCAATTCGTCTTTGTGATTACAAAAAAATGCATATATTGAAATTCTAAAGAATTAGAATAAAGAAGAGCAACTGGAAAATTTCATAAAAATGCAAACTTTGAGAGCGCTCTCACGAGAAAAAAGTCTCAAGCCTTTGTTATGCATACTAGGCAGTGCACTGCTATACCATTTTTACGTAGAAATCAAAAACCAACGAACTTCTATGTATGTTATGCTGTGTGTTGGGTAACCGCTTACACGCGAAGCTCATTTAATAAGTTCCGTAAGTGACAACTCTCAAGCAATGCCAAGTATGCATAACACAGCCTTCAAATCTAATTATCTATGGTAGGTACATGGCGTATGAGTTACTCAGTGGAGAAGAGAATGTTACTCATACGCCATGTACGTACGTTCGATTTTAATTATCCCGTGATAAATGGTAGATCCAATATGATTCCAGATCCGTAATCAGCAACATTAAGAACACCCAACTGTTAAGTTTTAACCGAATCTCAGTGATTTTAATCCTTTGTGGCCGCCATATTGGGTCCACTCTTTTGAAGTTTGCAAATGGGACTTCATATTCGTAATCAGCGATTCCAAAATCCCTCGAGCAACAAGTTTAAAGCGAACACAAGGAAATTTTAAAAATACGTCCGCCATTTTGAAATTTGAAATTCGGACTTTAGATTCGTAATTAATGATACCAAAGCCATTCAATTATGTCATGACTCAATATTTTTGAATCAGTTTTGTATAACAGTTAATAAATATATTTCCTTTTTCGCGAATCAGGAAGGATCAACCGCATAAGGACCTGCCTGCAAAGATGCAAATCTGAGGTGCGGGCATTCGAATTTTTGTAAAGCCATGCAATAAATGGCACTGTGGTGTCTATGAAGCATGACTGAATTCAGGAAATAAGTTGTGTCAGTTGTGATATAAGTATTTAACTGCTTTAATGTCAGGTCAAAATCGGTTATTGGATCTGCAAGTCAAGTGTTTTTCGTTTACGGATTAGCGCAGAACTGGGATTATCTATTGTACAGACTACTGCACCTTGCTTAAATTTGTTTTACAATGACTAGAAATGTAATTATTCGGCCAAATGGTTTGGTTTCAAATGCGCCATTAACCCATTAGATATTCACTGATTAGGGAAGTGCATATGGTTTCGTTTAGTCGTCATCGTTAATCATTTCGTGTCTGAATAAGGTAATGGCATAACTCATTTCTATACTGGGTTAATTTATGTGTGTACGTAGTTACTGCAGTATGCGTGGTCGTTGGCAAATATATTGACTCCTTCTGCTTTTGGAGGGATATTTAATGACATAAACTGCATTTGACATGCGTTTCTCTTAGGAGAATTTTATCATTAACAGAACATTTATCATTAAGACTGCGAGAATATGGATATTCTTTCCTTTTGTCATTTTTATTCAGTTTGGAGGGCCGTTTGCGCGTTTAAAACAGTATGAAACTAATCAAAGACTTGAGGTTAATACAAGATAATTCCTTGAATGGCAGCTAATTTTGGCAGCATGTAAAAATAATCAGTAATAATAATGAATGTAATTTTCCCCGAACCGGTTCACTTTGCACTTTTCGTTTCCATGTATTCACTATGGGAGGAAGAAAAATTTTCGGGTGATTTTTTTCTCGGGCGAAACTCAGCATAAGGCTGAATCCTTTACAAACTTTCACATACATAGTTTCTGGGTGAAAGAGTGAGTATGTTTACTGCTCTTTAACGCTAATACGACTAAGTGCATTTCCATGAAAGTTGGTAAACAGATTGCTTATAGCCTGGGTCAACATACAGGATATCTCTTGAATAGTTGCCACCTTTTTCAAGCGTTCAAATCAATTAATTATCAAGTTAAAGAAAATATTGGATCCATGTGGGGTGTCGAACGAAGGGGATCTCAAACTCATTTCGCAAATATTTTTTAAAGGAATTGCCTCCTGTGATAAAATTTCAAATTAATTAATTATTAATAATGATAAAATTTTGGCGCTAACACTTTTTCGAATTTTGGCCTAG